>NW_026000137.1:5631753-5694229 GCF_001458135.2 Marmota marmota marmota | reverse complement strand
ATATTTAGTTGTAGTTGGACACAATATCTTTATTTATTTTTATGTGGTGCTGAGGATCAAACCCAGTGCCTCACATGTGTGAGGCGGGCACTCTACCACTGAGCTACAGCCCCAGCCCATAAATATCCACCTCTTTAGAATAACTCAAGATGAGGACAAAATATTTAATAGCATAGAAAAACTGTGCAATGAAATAATAACAGAAAACTTCCCTAATCTTGGGGAAAATATGGACATCCATGTATAAGAGGCTTATAGGGTGCTGGGGATGTGGCTCAAGCGGTAGCGTGCTCACCTGGCATGTGCCAGGTGCTGGGTTCGATACTCAGCACCACATAAAAATAAAATAGAGACGTTATGTCCACCAAAAACTAAAAAATAAATATTAAAAAATTTTCTCTCTTTCTCTAAAAAAAAAGGCTTATAGGACAAATAGATGTGACCAGAAAAGATATTTACTTAAAGTTATTATGGTCAAACTGTCAAAAGTATAAGACAAAAATATTCTAAAATCTGCAAGGATACCAGATCACATTTAAGGGTATTCAAATTAGACTAACAGCAAATTTCTCAAGTGAAAATCCTAAGGAGCAGGAGGGAAAGGAATAACACATTATAAGTCTTGAAATAAAATTACTGCTAACCAACAATACTATCCCAAACAAGGCTAACCTTCAGGAATAAAGAAATAAAGTTTTTCTAATAAGAAAAAACTGAGGGAATTCATTTCTACCAGACCAAGACTTAAAAGATACTTAAGGGAATTTGAAGTGAAAGAAATAGAATGACCATCATGAAAGCAAGTGAAAATATGAATCCACTAGAAAAGTAGATTCACAAAAGAGAAGAATCAAGCATCAGCAATACCACTGAACCACAAAAAAAAAATGAATAGAAGAGAAAGAATGAAGAATATTCAAACAACTAGAAGAAAATCAACAAAATGACAGGAGTAAGTCCTTACTCATTAATAATAACCTTGAATTTAAATAGGTGAAATTCTCTAATTAAAAGATACAGACTGGTTGGATGGATAAGAAACAAAGCCCAATAATATACTGCCTACAACAAATTCACCTCACCAGTAAAAACAGACAAAGTTGAAAGGATGGGAAATTATATTCCTAGAAAATTGAAACCTAAAGCAAATAGCAGTAGCTACATATATGTCAGACAAAATAGACTTAAAAATAAAAACTGTAAGAAGAAACAAAGATCACTATATAATGACCAAGGGATCAATTTATCAAGAAGATGTAATCATCATAAATCTATATGCACCTTATGTTGGAGAACCCAGTTTCATAAAACAAATGGACAGACCTCACCCTCCAAAAATCAAAGAAACAGAAGTTAAACTATACCATAGATCAAATAGACCTAATAGACATTTACAGAATATTTCATCCAACAGTTATAGAATACAAATATATCAGCACATGAAACTTTCTCTAGAATAGACTATAAGGCCACAAAACAAGTATTAAATTAAAAAGAAAGATGAATTCTTGTATCTTTTATGATCAAAATGAAATAAAACTAGTAGAAGTCAAAAACAAAAGATTTTACAAATTACACAAATACATGGAAACTGAACAACACACTTTTGAACAAACAATGGGTCAAAAAAAGTCAGATGAGGAAGTTTAAAATATCTTAAAACAAATGATAACAAACACAAAAGACCAAAAGCAGTACTAAGAGGGAGGTTTAGAGCAATAGGTGCCATCATCAATAAAAATGGAAATATTTCAAATAAACAACCTAATGATGTATCTCAAGGATATAGAAAAGCAAAAAAGGAACCAAACTCCAAATTAGCAGATGGAAAGAAATAAAGGTCAGGACAGAAATAATTGAAAAACTAAAATTGGTACAAAAGATAATAATTGGTTCTTTGAAAAGACTAACAAAAGCCAGAAATCTTTAGCTAGAATAACCAGGGAAAAAGAGAAGACCCAAGTAAACAGAGGATAAAAAAGGAGACATTACAATGGATACTGTATAAATACAAAGGATCATTATAAAAAACTATATGCTAAGAGATTGGAAAATTGAGAAGAAATGGATAAATCTCTATAGACACATATGACCTATCAAAATTGAACCAAGAGGACATAAAAAAACCTGTATAGACTGATAACAAGTAAGATTGCATCAGGAATAAAAAGTCTCACAACAAAGAAAAGCCCACGACCTGATGGTTTCACTGCTTCACTTTATCAAATTTTAAAGAACTAATGCCAATTATTTCATAGAATTGGAAGGATTTCATCCAAGTGATGAAACTATGAGGCCAGCAGTACCCAGTTACCAAAACCCGACAAGGACACCACAAACCAACCAAAAAACTGTAGATCAGTATTGCTGATGAACACACATGCAAAAATTCTCAACAAAATAGTAGAAAATTAAATTTCACAGCACATCAATAAGATCTTACCAATTAACAAGTGGGTTTCATCCCAGGGTTACAAGGATTGTTCAGATATGCAAATCAATGAACTTAATACATCACATCAATTATATAAAAAATAATAATCATATGATCATCTTGACAGATGCAGAAAAAGCACTTGATAAAATTCAACATCCTTTCATGATAAAAATCCCTGAACACATTAAGCATAGAAGGATCTATACTTATAATTGACACAATAAGGGCTATAATTGACAAATGCACAAAACATCATATTGAATTGGAAAACACTGAAAACATTTCCTCTAAGATCAGGAGCAAATAAGGATGCCACTCTCACCGCTCTTTTTCTGTATAGTACTAGCAGTCTTAGCCAAAGCACATTAGTCAAGAGAAATAAATAAAAGGCATATAAATAAAAAAAGGAGAAAGTCAAATTATCCTTGTTTGGGGCTGGGGTTGGGACTCAGCAGTAGAGTGCTTGCCTAGCATGCATGAGGCCCTGAAATTGATTCTCAGCACCATATAAAAATAAATAAATAAAATAAAGGTATTGTGTCCAACTACAACTAAAAAAAAAATTTTAAGAAATTATCCTTGTTTTCAGATGATGTGATTCTAAGCAAAAACTTCAAGATTCCAACGAGACTATCAGACTGTAAATGAATTAAGTAGGATACAAAACTTAACATACAAAATCACTGGCTTTTCTATACATTAATAATACATTTTCTGAGAAAGATATCATAGAAGCAATCACATTCACAATAACTTCATTAAAAAATACAGTACCTAGGAGTAAACTAAGGAAATGAAAGACGTCTACAATGAAAATTATTATTTTTTTTTTAAATATTTATTTATTTATTTTAGTTATTGGCGGACACAACATCTTTGTTTGTATGTGGTACTGAGGATTGAACCCGGGTCGCACGCACGCCAGGCGAGCGCGCTACACTTGAGCCACATCCCCAGCCCTACAATGAAAATTATAAAACACTGATGGAAGAATTTGAAGAAAACAAAAAAATGGAAAGATCTCCCATGTTTGTGGGTTGGAAAAATTTTAAAAACTAGTATGTATATGTTGCTAAAAATATACATACTACCCAAAGTAATCTACAATTGAATGCAATCCTCATCAAAATACCATTTCTTCATACAAACACACAAACCAGTGGAACAAAATATAGATCCCAGAAATCATCTCACATCCACAGCCAACCCTATCTCAACAAAGACACTAAAAAATACACTCGACACAGGACAGCACCTTCAACATATGGTGCAGGGAAAACTGGATCTCCACATGCAGAAGACTGAAACTTGATTCCTCTCTCTCTCACCCTGTACAAAAATCAACTCCCAGTACACCAGTGGCCTAAATGTTTGACCTGAGACTCTGAAACTGCTAGGAAAAAAACAGGGGAGACATTTCAACCCCCTGGTACAGGCAATGGTTTTCTGGATAGGAAAAAACACAGGAAACTAAAGCAAAAATCTACAAATGTTTCTGTACAATGAAGGAAACAACAGTGAAGAGAGAATCGACAGAAAGGGAAAAAACATTTGCCAAAACATTTGTTCATCTGATGGAGGATTAACATTCAGAATAAAAAAAGAACTCAAAAACTAAACAAACAAACAAACAAACAAAAACAGTAATCCACTTTTTAAAATTGGAAAATGACCTGAAGACACTTCTACAAAGAAGAAATTAAAATAATCAAACATGAAAAAATGCTCAATATCATCAACCATCAGAGAGATGAAAGTCAAAACTACAATGATATTCCATTTCACCCCAGTTAGAGTGGCTATTATAAACAAACAGAAAACCCAAATGCTAGCAAGGATATGGAGAAAAAGGAACTCATACACTGTTGGTAGGAATGTAAATTATTTCAGCCACTATAGATAACTATATGGAGGTTCCTCAAAATAGATCTACCATATGAACCAGCTACCTTTTTCCTGTGTAAACAAACAAAGGAGGTAAGACCAGCATACCCAAGAGACACTTGTGTGCCCATGTTTATTGCACCTGTGTTTATCTGTCCATCAGCCTCAATGCCCATCAACAGATGAATGGATAAAGAAAATGTGGTGCATATACACAATGGAGTATTATTCAGCCATAAACCATAATGAAATCCTGCCATTTGCAGCAATGTTTATGGAACTGAAGAACATTATGTGAAGTGAAATAAGCCATACAGAAAGACAAGTACCACATGTTTTCTCTCACATGAAGGTGAGAAGAGTACACCTTTAAGTAAAATAGTGACCACTAGGGATTGGGAAGGGTTGTGGCGGGAATGTAGGTGGAAAAGGGTGATTGATTGAATTTCGTCCATGCACATTGCATATATGTATGGAAATATCACAGTGAACCCCATTAATATGTGCAATCAACATGCATTAACAAAAAAAAAATGGAAAATAAAAGCCCTTATATTCTACAATGGAATGATTTGAAAATATACAAAAGAATGATTAGACTTTTGAGCAATTTATTTTTCCTTTGTACTTGAAAAACTTCTTCCCAAACAACCCTGTCATCTACTCACCTCTTCAGGACCTTTGGAATTTTCCCTATTTCTGTGACATGTTAATTCTACACCGAACTTTGTTCTTCCCTCTGGTGTGACTGATTACTCAGGTTAAGCTAAGCTGCTGTTCTATACTTCAAGACAGTTGCTACTTCCAACTCTCAAGTTTCACATGCTGTAATACTGAACACCAAATTGGATAATCTGAATTGATGTGAAGCAAAAATAAACCTATATTTAATGACTTAAACTAGAAACTTCTTTTACAAGTCAGAAAGTTGTTGAATGATCTGAATTTATTTTTAGGAGGTACTATAACAGGAGTTCATAAGTTCTGTGTGCCAGCCTGGATACTGACCATTGAAAAATAAATGCCTTTCTGTGCCAACAACTGTTGATGCGTGCCCTGCTCCTTGACCTTGCCGTTCTGAAACACCACGATCATGTCTGCGTTCTGGATGGTGGACAGGCGGTGAGCGATCACGATGCAGGTGCGGCCTTCTCTGGCTTTGTCCAGGGCTTCCTGGACAACCTGTCAATAAATCAGACACAATCCCTGTCCTGAAAATTGTACAAATTTTAACATTAAAGGGCATTTTAAAATGTTGCCATCCTAGCAAGTCAACTGTTTTAATTTATTTTCTACTCTTTTTGCATCTTTGGTTTTATGCATGTATGTTTTACATATTTGATATTAATCTACATATAGTTATGTTCTACATTTTAATTACAAATGGATTCCCATGATTTAAATAATATTAATTACTTAAATTTTCTAATTAATCTCCATATCATTTTATTTGGTTCCTTTTTGAGTATATTTCATTGTATAGTTAATGTGCTAAAAAGTGATTAATTCAGCTTTCTTTTGAATGCTTGTTTTCTTTTTATAAAAGTAATATGTGATCATTTTAAAAAATTATGAAATATTTACTATCTCAAAATAACCATTGTCTGAATTTCAGTGTTAATTTCCCCCTCTTTTTTTTTCATAGCTGAGATTTTTTTTAAATGTCCATTTCATTAACTTCGTAAGGCATAAAGTGGAGACCAAACCTTTTCACTTTCAGTATCCAGAGCTGATGTCGCTTCATCCAACAGCAGAATTTGAGGCTGTCTGACGAGTGCCCGGGCAATAGCAATCCTCTGTTTTTGACCTCCTGAGAGCTGAGTTCCTTTATCTCCCACTCTGGTTTCATATTTCTACAAGTTAGACATTAATAAATTTGATAAAATCCCAACCCAGAAAACTTGCTACTGGTGTGTGGGGAGGGGGGGTTGAGAGAGAGATTTGTGCGTGTGTGACTTTTGTGTGTGTATAAATTTTAGGGTGTGTATAAATTTTGTTTGTGTGATAGAGGAATTGAATCCAGGGATGCTCCATCATCAAGATACATCCGCAGCTCTTTTTTATAGTAAGACTTTTGTCAATTTAATATATTTCCAAATTAATAGAAGTCTTATTTTTAAAATTAAACTAGAAAACTAATGACTTTCATTCTCAATGATATTCTGTGACAGAAATTTGGACAAGTTCTTGAATTACTACCATTATTATAATACCATTTGATCTGATATCCATGGAGTTCTCAAAAGGTCCAATGCTAAGAATTTCAAAGTTTAAAAAATTTGTAATGTTCCTATGACTCCTGTGGAGACATCCTTTTCCCCACAAGGGATTGAATCTAGGCTCTTGCACCTGCTAGGCAAGCTCTGTACTACCGAGATATAGCCCCAATCCTATTTTATTCTCTTTTAATACTATAATAATGAATACTCACTTAAATATTTACTGAGTATCTGCTGTGCCTAAAACTATGGAAAATCAAATAAAATCAGCTTTGTTCCTTCCGTAAAATAATTCATACAGAGAGAGAAAATATTTTTATACAGTACTTAGTTTAAGGGAAAAGGACCAAATTCATAGTATCCATAAGATGCTCTGAAAGATCAAAATATAGAGAAATTGTGGAAACAAGGTAGAAGAGAGAGAAGAAAGTGAGATATATGGAAGAAAGAAAAATCTTTGTATAGAACTTTTGTGGAGCTGGATTTTTAGAAAAAATTCTAGGCTTAGGACAGAGTGAAAAGCTGCAAATTGAGTTGGATAAGTTTGCAGAGCTTGGGCTGTGATATACATCATGTGAATTAATTTCCTAAAGTTCAGCTGAAACTGAAGTCTAAAGATTTTCTGTTCATATCAAATTCAATATTTGATTCAAGTCAACACCTATCTCTTAAAAGTTGGTAAGGCTAACCAACATAATTTTAAAATTATTTGTGTGAGTGATTTCTAATTGTAGCAGAATATAAAAGCAAAACTAATTAAGCTGTACTTCAGTTTAATCCACTAGAATCCTAAATGTGAGATGAATACCATAAATGAATTGTTCCTATCATCACCTTTAGAAATGTCAAGTTATCTTTCTAGAACCACACATGCTTAAATTGACACAAAATGGCCCAGAGGCTTAAATGTAAAATGGCAAACAATAAAACTTTTGAAAATGGAGAAAATTTCTGGCCCTTAGACTAGGCAAAGAGTTATTAGACTTGGTATCAAAAGCAAGATCCATAGAAGGAAAAATAAATTAGACCTCATCAGTATTAAAATTTTTCTCTGCAAAAGATCCTGAGAGGGTAGAAAAACAAGCTATGGACTGGAAAAAATGTTTACAAACTACATATCTGAGAGTAACTAAAATATACTTTAAAAACTGTTGGAATTCAATATTAAAAATAGTAATTAGAAATTAATAAGTTTTTTGTAAAGGAGTATATGTAAATGGCTAATAAGTAAATGGAAAGGCTATTCAATTTTATTTCCCTTTAGGAAAACCAAATTAAAACCACAATGATATTTTACTATACTCATAAGAATAGTGTATATTAAAACAGTGGCAGCAATAAATTCTGGTAAACATTCAAAGACAGCATCACTCATGCATGCACTACTGGTATGAATATAAAATGGTACAACCACTCTGGAAAACAGTTCAGAGATTTTTAATAAAACTAAATATGTAATTACCATATGGCCCAGGAATTATACTCCTGGGTGCTTATCCTAGAAAAATAAAAACTTAGGTTCATACAAGCACCTGTATACTAGTATTTATAATATTTGTATTTACAGTAGCCCCAAACTGGGAATAACCTACGTTATTACCTTTTCCAGGGAAAAGGTTAATTGTGGTTCATTGATACCATGAAATGCTATTGAGCAAGGAGCAGGAATGCCTTATAAGTACACACAACTTCAGAGAACTATGCCAAGTGAAAAAACTAATCCCAGAAGTATATATAAGTGTCTGTATTTTTATGTAACATTCTTAAAACAGAAAAGTGTACAAATGGAGAACAGGTGGTTGGCAGAGTTTAGGAAACACAGTGAGAATTGGAAGAAGGGGTTTGTGACTAGAAAAGGGCAACATGAGGGGTCTGGACAGTGATAGAAATGTTCTATATCCTGATGATAGTGGACACACGAAACCACACTGGTACTCTAATTAGTGGAACTAGATACACATGTACATAAGTAAGAACAAGTAATGTTCACAATGTCCAAATAAGAGCAGTAGATCATATTAATGTCAATTCCCTAGTTATAATATTATTTTTGCAGGGAACTAGGCAAAGAATACATAAGATATCTGTATTCCTTATAATTGCATGTGAGTCTATACTTATCTCAAAATAAAAGGTTTAAATTTTAAAAAATTAGCATGTGAGCTAAACAAAATGTGACTTCAGTCTAGACAATGTGACTTCAGTCTAGCCCATGACAACCAGTTTGCAATCTGAGATATGCTGCTTTGACCTTAGCACCACCTCATTTGCTTCTCACTACATTTGTATAAGGTGGGCATAAGGTCTTCTGATAAAAAGTGTCACAATGCTAATTAATCAATACAAAATTTGTTACTAGCCAGTTGGTATAACTTTGGGAATCATTTTGGAGATAAAAACTGTAGTGTATTCCAATTTCAGCTGTTACTGATTAACTCACCTGGGGCAACATCTCGATGAAAGGATGTATGTTGGCTGCTTTGGCTGCTTTCACAATCTCTTCCTGTGACACGAACCGGCTGTTGTCTCCATAGGCAATGTTCTCAGCAATGCTGCAGTCAAACAGGATGGGCTCCTGGGACACAATTCCAAGTTGAGCTCTGAGCCACTGGACATTGAGTTTCTTTGCTTCTTGACCATCGAGGAGCTGAAAAGCAAAGTTCACAAACTGTAAGTGGCTTGAAAAAGGAAAAGGGGGCAAAAAAGCCCCTGAATAATAAGTAACTAAATTTCCTGGAGGGTTATTGTATGTGGTATCAGTAGTTATGAAATACCAAGCCTCATGATACAAGGACTCATACTGTTGAGGCCAACATGGCCAACAAGATGATTTTTTTAAAAAATTGATTATATTTTTAAAACACATGACAGCAGAATGCATTACAATTCTTATTACACATATAGAGCACAATTTTTCATATCTCTGTTTGTATATAAAGTATGTTCACACCAATTCATGTCTTCATACATGTACTTTGGATAATGATGTCCATCACATTCCACCATCATTGTTAAACCCCCTGCCCCCTCTCTTCCCCTCCTACCCCTCTGCCCTATCTACAGTTCGTTTGTTCCTCCCATGCTCCCCCTCCCTACCCCACTATGAGTCAGTCACCTTACATCAGAGAATACATTCAGCATTTATCTTTTTGGGATTGGCTAACTTCATTTAGCATTATCTTCTCCAAATTTGTCAAATGCCATGATTTTATTCTCTTTTATTGCTGAATAATATTCCATTGTGTATATATGCCACGTTTTTTTTTTTTTAACCATTCCTCTACTGAAGGGCATCTAGGTTGGTTCCACTGTTTAGCTATTGTGAATTGTGCTGCTATAAACATCGATGTGGCTATGTCCCTGTAGTAGGCTGTTTTTAAGTCCTTTGGGTATAGCCTGAGGAGAGGGATAGCTGGGTCAAATGGTGGTTCCATTCCCAGATTTCCAAGGAATCTCCATGCTGCTTTCCATATTGGCTGCACCAATTTGTAGTCCCACTAGCAATGTATGAGTACTCCTTTTTCCCCACATCCTTGCCAACACTTACTGTTGTTTGTCTTCATAAAAGCTGCCATTCTGATTGGAGTGAGATGATATCTGAGAGTAGTTTTGATTTGCATTTCTCTAATTGCTAGAGATGATGAACATTTTTCAGATATTTGTTTATTGATTGTATATCCTCTTCTGAGAAGTGTCTGTCAGGTCCTTGGCCCACTTATTGATTGGGTTATTTGTTTTTTTGGTGTTTAGCTTTTTGAGTTATTTATATACCCTAGAGATTAGTGCTCTATCTGATGTGTAAGGGCTAAAAATTTGCTCCCAAGATGTAGGCTCTCTCTTCTGCTCACAGATTGTTTCTTTTGCTGAGAAGAAACTTTTTAGTTTAAGTCCATTCCATTTATTGATTCTTGGTTTTAATTCTTGTGCTACAGGAGTCTTATTAAGGAAGTTGGGGCCTAATCCCACACGATGGAAATTAGGGCCTACTTCTTCTTCTATTAGATAGAGAGTCTCTGGTTGTATTCCTAAATCCTTGATCCACTTTGAGTTAAGTTTTGTGCATGGAGAGAGATAGGGGTTTAATTTCATTTTGTTGCACATGGATGTCTAGTTTTCCCAGCACCATTTGTTGAAGAGGCTATCTTTTCTCCAATGCATGTTCTTGGCATCTTTGTCTAATATAAGATAATTGTAATTTTGTGGGTTAGTCTCTGTGTCTTCTATTCTGTACCATTAGTCTACCAGTCTGTTTTTGTGCCAATACCATGTTGTTTTGTTACTATTTCTCTGTAGTATAGTTTAAGGACTGGTATAGTGATGCCACCTGCTTCACTCTTCCTGCTAAGGATTGCTTTAGTTATTCTGGGTCTCTTATTTTTCCAGATTAATTTTATGATTGCTTTTTATATTTCTATGAGGAATGCCATTGGAATTTTGATCAGAATTTTATTACATCTGTATAGTGCTTTTGATAGTATGGTCATTTTGATAATATTAATTCTGCCTATCCAAGAGCAAGGTAGATCTTTCCATCTTCTAAATTCTTCTTTGATTTCTCTCTTTAGGGTTCTATAGTTTTCATTGTATAGATCTTTCACCTCTTTCATTAAGTTGATTCCCAAGTATCTTATTTTTTTTATTAGGTTATTGTGAATGGTGCAGTTTTCCTCATTTCCTTCTCAGAGGATTTGTCACTGATATACAGAAATGCCTTTGATATATGGATGTTGATTTTATATCCTGCTACTTTGCTGAATTCACTTACTAGTTCTAGAAGTTTTCTGGTGGAGTTTTTTTGGGTCTTCTAAGTATAGAATCATATCATCAGCAAATAGTGTTAGTTTAAGTTCTTCTTTTCCTATACATATCCCTTTAATTTCTTTTGTCTGTCTAATTGCTCTGGCCAGTGTTTAAATAATTATGTTGAATAGAAGTGGTGAAAGAAGGCATCCCTGTCTTGTTTCATTTTTTAGAGGGAATGCCTTCAATTTTTCTCCATTTAGAATGATGTTGGCCTGGGGCTTATGGTAGATAGCTTTTACAATGTTGAGATATATTCCTGTTATCCCTAGTTTTTCTAGTGTTTTGAACATAAAGTTGTGCTATATTTTGTCAAATGCTTTTTCTGCATCTATTGAAATGATCATATGACTCTTATCGTTGAGTCCATTGATATGATGAATTACATTTATTGATTTCTGTATGTTGAACCAACCTTGCATCCCTGTGATGAATCCCATTTGGTCATGGTGCACAATCTTTTTGATATGTTTTTTATTCAATTTGCCAGAATCAGAATTTTATTCAGAATTTTTGCATCTGTGTTCATGAGAGATATTGGTCTGAAGTTTTCTTTTTTTGATGTATCTTTGCCTGGTTTTGGAATCAGGGGTGATATTGACCTCATAGAATGAGTTTGGAAGTGCTGCCTCTTTTTCTATTTCCTGAAAAAATTGAAGAGTATTGGTATTAGTTGTTCTTTAAAGGTCTTCTAGAACTCGGCTGTGTATCCATCTGGTCCTGGGCTTTTCTTGGTTGGTAGGCTTCTCACAGCATCTTCTATTTAATCACTTGATATTGGTTTGTTTAAATTGTGTATATCTTCCTGACTCAATCTGGAAAATCGTATGACTTAAGAAATTTGTCAATGCCTTCAATATCTTCTATTTTATTGGAGTAAAAGTTTTCAAAATAATTTCTAATTATCCTCTGTATTTCTGTAGTGTCTATTATGATATTACCTTTTTATCACGTATGCTGGTAATTTGATTTTTCTCTCTCCTTCTCTTTGTTAGCATAGCTAAGGGTCTGTCAATTTTATTTATTTTTCAAAGAACCAACTTTTTGTTTTGTCGAATTTTTCAATTGTTTCTTTTGTTTCAATTTCATTAATTTCAGCTATAATTTTAATTATTTATTGCCTTCTACTGCTTTTGCTGTTGATTTGATCTTCTTTTCCTATGGCTTTGAGATGTAATGTGAGGTCATTTATTTGTTGACTTTTTCTTCTTTTAAGGAATGAACTCCATGCAATGAACTTTCCTCTTAGTACCTAAAGCACTAAGATATGTTATGCCAGGCTGGGGATGTGGCTCAAGAAGTAGCATCCTCGCCTGGGTTTGATCCTCAGCACCACATACAAACAAAAGATGTTGTGTCCACCGAAAACTAAAAAATAATTATTAACATTCTCTCTCTCTCTTTTAAAAAAAAAAGATATGTTATGTCTGTGTTCTCATTTACCACTAAGAATTTTTTAATCTCTTCCTTGATGTCTTCTGCAACCCATTGTTCATTCAGTAGCATATTGTTTAGTCTCCAGGTGTTGGAATAATTTTTATTTTTTATTTTGTCATTGACTTCCAATTTCATTACATTATGATCTGATAAAATACCTGATAGTATCTCTACTTTTTTGTATTTGCTAAGAGTTGCTTTGTGGCATATTATATGGTCTGTTTTAGAGAAGGATCCATGTGCTGCTGAGAACAAAGTGTATCTGCTTGATGCAGGTTGAAACATTCTATATATATCAGTTAAATCTAAGTTATTAATTGTATTATTGAGTTCTGTAGTTTCTTTATTTAACTTTTGTTTGGAAGATCTATCCAGTGGTGAGAGAGGTGTGTTAAGGTCACCTAAGATTACTGTGTTGTGATCAATTTGACTCTTGAACTTGAGAAGAATTTGTTTGATGAACATAGCGCACCATTTTGAGGAGCATATATATGTATGATTGTTATGTCTTGTTGGTGTATTGTTCCATTAATTAGTATGTAATGTCCATCTTTATTTATTTATTTATTTAGATTAACTTTGGCTTGAAGTCTACTTTATTTGATACGAGGATGGAAACCCCTGCTTGCTTATGCAGTCCATGTTAGTGGTATGATTTTTCCCAACCTTTCATATTCAGTCTGTGTATGTCTTTTCCTATAAGATTAGTCTCCTGAAGGCAGAATATTGTTGAGTATTTTTTAAAATCCAATCTGCTAGCCTATGTCTTTTGATTGGTGAGTTTAATTCATTAACATTCAGGTTTATTGTTGAGACATAGTTTGTATTCTCAGACATATTTGTTTATTTTTGTTATTTACCTTGATTTGATTTTTTTCTTTGATTAGTTTTTCCTTTAGGGTACTCCCTCCTTCTGCTGATTTTCATTGCTGTTTTTCATTTCCTCTTCATGAAATATTTTATAGTGCCAGTTTTCTAGCTATAAATTCTTTTTTACTTTTGTTTATCATCTTTTATTTCATCTTTAAATCTAAAGCTTAATTTGCTGGGTACAGATTCTTGGTTGGCATCCATTTCCTTTCAGAGCTTGATACATGTTGTTTCAGGATCTTCTAGCTTTTATGGTCTGTGTCGAAAAATCTGCCGTTATCCTATTTGGTTTTCCCCTATATGTAATCTGATTCCTTTCTCTCATGGCTTTTAAAATGCTCTCATTCTGTATGTTGGGCATTTTTTATTATAATGTGCCTTGGTGTGGATCTTTTGTGATTTTGTATATTTGGCATCCTGTAGGCTTCTTGAATTTGGATTTCTAATTCATTCTTCACGTTTGGAAAGTTTTCTGATATTATTTCATTGAATAGATTGTTTATTCCTTTGGTTTGGACCTCTATGCCTTCCTCTATCCCATTAACTCTTAAATTTGGTCTTTTTTATGCTATCCCATATTTCTTGAATGTTGTGCTCGTGGTTTCTTACCATTATCACTGTGTGGTCTATGTTCTTTTCAAGATTATATATTTTGTCTTCATTGTCTTATGTCCTATCTTCCAAGTGGTCTACTATGTTGGTGATGCTTTCATTTGAGCTTTTAATTTGGTTTATTGTTTCTTTCATTTCAAGGATTTCTGTGTGTGTGTGTGTGTTTTTTTTAGAACCTCTATCTCTCTGTTGAGGTGATCTTTTGCTTCCTGTATTTGTTTATGTAGCTCCTTGTTGAAGTCATCTTTCACTGCCTGTATTTGCTCTCTTATATCTTCCTTGAGTTCACAGAACATTTTAACCATGTACATCCTGAACTCCTTCTGTGTCTTTTCTTCTGTTGTGGCTGCCAATGATTCTAATGATGTGGTATCTTGATTTGTTTGGGGCACTTTCTTCCCTTGTCTTTTCATGTTGTTCGGGTGTCTTCCTTTCCAGCTCTGTGGGTCTGGGTGTTATTGTTTTTACCCTATAGATTTGTAGTGCTCTTGTAGGATTCCAAGACCTCTCCTGGCCACTCAAGATCTGATCTGGGAGCTGCCCCCATCTAATATGGCGAGAATGTTGAGCCAAGATTGAGGCAGTCTGCTTTCAGCGCCAAGGTGTCTGGTGGGGTGGGGGGCTGGGTGATGGTGTTGTGCTGTGGGTAGGTAGCAGCTGAGTGGCCTGCATGGGAGCAGAGCAAAGTCTTGCAGATCTGTAGATGTGTTGATTGGTGATTCTGCTAATGTGCTCACGAGCCCTGTGTGGCTAAAACTTTGGACTTTGGGTTTGGGGAGCCAGGAGTCCTGCTCAAATCCAACAAGATGATTTTTATGGCGACTAGGTTGTTCTTACCTAGATCTAGGTGGAAAAATGGTAAAATATTTGGCCCTGTCCTTCCACAGGCCTCTGTCTCTATCTGCCCTCCACTGGACATTTATGTCATCCTCTGCCTTTTAGAGTCTGCATCAAGGTATTCCACTCAGATCTGCTGTCCCCAGATGGAACCCAACCCTTCAGCTTGACCTATGCCCTCTTCCATAGGCATACCAGGAAAAACAAGATGATCAATAACATAGCCTGATTCTGAAAGTTGGGTAACTCTGGTCTTATTCCTCCCTCTCTTTTCCCTGAGAGCTGCCAGCCTTAAACTTCTTCCCCTTTTGGTGACCATCTAATTCAGGATAGATTCCCAGGGCTAGGTTATAGGTGCTATCCCAAGGTAAAGGCAGATGCAGGCACTCTGAGTTACAGCCAGATCTTTATTCAAGGAAGACAGCCAAGAACTATATGTCAGAAATCAAGACAAGAGCCAAACACAAATGAGCTGGAGGTCAGTGGTCAAAGTCAGAGAGCCTACAGTACAGGGTTAGAGAGAATAGCAAAGCAGACTCAGGTCCTACCCTCCCTCTCTTCCCTGAGAACTGTCAGACTCAAATTTCTCCTGCTTTTATTTTCTGACAGCATTAAAGAAGAGAGTTCAATGGAAGTTGAAAAGCTACAAAGTGCAGTATCTTTGGGAGGACTGTTTTTATTTTACAGCAAACCTTTATGAAAAAAATTAAGCATTCATCAGGCAGCAGGAAACTCACAGGCCATAGCCCCTATGGAGGCATAGGAGGCATGGCATTCCTAACTGGCTTCAGAAGTGAGTTTGTTCTTAGCTGTCAGGCTGACTCAAAAGGTCCATGGGAGGGTAGAGGTCAACCTCATATCCAGTATTTTCTGAACTAGATTAAGTTTCAGATAGTCTATCCTATTTTCCCCATATATAAGCCCATTTGGGTCTTATTCAATGCAGTCATTGTATTAAATATGATTATAGATATTCACTTATTTAATTGTTTTTATTTTGACAATATTGGTTTGACTATGTAAAATACAGCCTTAAATCTACTTATTAAGAGAATATGCTCACCACTGTCCCAGCCATAGGGTCGTAGAACCGCTCGAGGAGCTGGACCACTGTGCTCTTTCCACAGCCACTGCTGCCCACCAGGGCCAGTGTCTGGCCCTTCTTCACCTCCAGGCTTAACCCCTGAAGCACTGGCACATTTGGCCGGGTGGGATAGTTGAACACGACTTCATTAAATGTCACGTTTCCTTCAAACTTCTCCTAAAAATTTTTACAATACTATAAGGATAATTGGTCTGATAATTACTGATTTCAAAACTGTAGCTACAAAAACATGAAATGTATATCAATATAACAATGGCATCAGTTTATATTGATAGTAAGTTGTTATTATATAAAACCAAGATGGGCAATAGGGGTACAGTCAGATTAGACAACACATCATTACAGAAAAGTATTGTCTAAACTCAATTTCTGGTTCACTTAAGACAAACATGTAACTTTCCCAACTGTTGTTCTGAGGTTGCAGTTAAGCCCATAGCCAAAGGTTCAAAAGCTTAAGAAATGTAATAACAATATCTATATAGAGTTTCAGCAGACAGCTCCTGTATCAATCCCGGAAGCTTCTTTATCTCACTCTCCTCATCTCACTTGACAGGCACAGCAGTTTTCTTAGAACATGAAATACCTTGTAAAGTCCCCAAAGGATTGGGTAACCTCCAATCTTTTTACCTACATTGCTTCTTGGACATCAAGCTCACAGCAGCATGTGTGACACAAAGAACACTCTTTGTAGATTCTAAAATATAGGATTATTACTTTCATTGTGAATAAAGTGACCTTCTTACCACTTATAACTCAGCCATTATAAAATGTGATTAAAATAAAATTGCAAATCATATCAACATGACAGTATTTATGCCTATTCCTTCATGTAGAAATGATTACTACATTTTTGTCAAAATTATTTGGTTCTAATATATCTGGTTTTACTTTTTAAAAAGCTTTGATATGATAAAATTCAGAATCCTTGAAATCTATGAAATGGTAGGAAAGGTAGCCAACTATTAGCCATATAAACAGCACAAATAAGTATATGTTGGTGTAACCACCACCAATTTATCATGCAGTTACAATCTAGCAGACAGAAAAAAAATTAAACATTTATCAGGCAGCAGGAAACTCACAGGCCATAGCCCCTCTGTACTGTAGCTGTCAATCAAAGGTTGTCTTTCAAATAGCTTGAATAAATGGGCTGCAGACAGTTTGGCTTTAGCGTAGTCTGGTGCAAATGAACTAGCATGTCCTAGAGCCACTGCGCCAAACACAATCGCCGAAAATACCCTAGATGGAAGTAGAGGAATTAAAAAGTTAGCTTATAAAATTAGCTCCACAATCTTTGAAAGCCCAAAGACATATCACTCACTAGTATTTATCTTGTTACTCCTTAACAATCCTCTTCCCCAACCCACTTTTCCATGAAATTCCAGTAACAGATGAAAACAAGACCCACTGCTTTTTTTCTCTGTTCACTTTCCAACTTCTATAGGAGCCCCTGATTGTCTAGAGTTAATGTAATCATCCAAGGTTCTTCACTGTCAGGAAATGACTAATAACCAAATCTGATTGTGATCTCAATTTTAGCTTCTTTTTTGGATGGAAGGAACTAAAGTACAAAATACTGTAGGGGCTCCATCAATTCCATACTAGGAATATTATTCCCTACTAAATCTATAGCCCTGACTTCCAGTTTAAGGTTTCTTCAATACTACAATATAAATAATAATAATCACTGTAGTCAAATAATTTTTATCAGGAAGACATTTATAGAAAATTTCATCTAAAAGCTGCAGAATACATTTTTTTTTAAATTTTTTATTGTGGGTTGTTCAAAACATTACAAATTTCTTGACATATCATATTCGACACTTTGATTCAAGTGGGTTATGAACTCCCACCTTCACCCCATACACAGATTGCAGAATCACATCAGTTACACATCCATTGATTTACAAATTGCCATCCTAGTGTCTGTTGTGCTCCTCTGCCTTTCCCATCCTCCNAATACTTAGAAAAGCAAGAACAAATCAAACCCAAATTAGTAAAAGGAAAGAAAGATCAAAGCAGAAATAAATGAGACAGAGACTGAAAAAAAAAATCACTGAAACAAAGAGTTGGTTCTTTGAAATGATAAGCAAATGGATGAAACTTTAGCTAGACTAACCAAGAATCCAAAAAAAAGGGCCTAAGAAACAGATATTTCCACTGATACCACAGAAATACAAAGGATTATTATGAAAAACTACATGCTAACAAATTGGAAAACCTAAAAGAAATGGAAAATTTCTGGATATGTATGGTTCTATCAAAACTGAACGAAGAGGACATAAACCTGAATAGACTGATAACAAGTAATGAGATTGAATTAGGAATAGAAAGTCTCTCAACAAAGAAAAGTTCAGGGCTAGATGGCTTTGCTATTAAACATCCAACTTTTAAAGAATTTACACCAATTCTTCTCAAATTATTTCATGGGCTTAAAAGGGATGGAACTCTTCCAAACTCAAACTATGAAGCTAGCATTACCTTGTTACTAAAACCTGACATGGACACAAAACACACACATACAAACACACACACCTTATAGATCAATATCCCTAGTGAACATACATGTAAAAACTCTCAACAAAATACTAGCAAATGAAATTCAACAACATATCAAAAAGACTGTACCCCATGATCAAACTTGTTTCACCCTAGTGAAGCAAGATGGTTCAACATAATATATCTCATCAACTGTATGAAGGATAAAAGTCATTTGGTTATCTCAATAGATCCAGAAAATGTATTTGATAAAATTCAGTGTTGCTTCATGATAAAATACTTGAACACATTAGGTATAGAAGGATCATTCCTCAATACAATAAAGGCTATATATATGACGAAAGCACAACCAACATGATACTGAATGGGGAAAGGCTGAAAGTACTTCCTCAAAGAGAAGAAACAAGACATGTGTGTCCACTCTCACTGCTTTTTTTTTTTTTTTTGTACCAGGGATTGAACTCAGCAGCACTCAACCACTGAGCCACATCCCAGCCCTTTTTTATATTTTATTTAGAGACAGGGTCTCACTGAGTTGCTTAGCGCCTCACTAAGTTGCTGAGGCTGGCTTTGAACTCTTGAGCCCTCAGCCTCAGATTCCCAAGCTGCTGATATTAAAGGCATGCACCACTACACCGGGCCTCCCACTGCACTTATTCAGTATAGTACTAGAAGCTTTAGCCAGAGCAATTAGACAAGAGAAAGAAATAGGCATACAAATAAAGAGGGAGGAAGTAAAATTATCCTTGTGTGCAGATGATATGATTCTATACATAGAAAAACCTAAAGGCTCCACCATAAGTACTATACTGATAAATAATTAAGTATACTAGCAGGACACAAAAATCAGTGTACAAAAATCAGTAACTTGTCAGGCCTATTGGTAGAGGTCTTTTCTAGCACGCACATAGTCCCTGATTTCAATTCCTAGCACCACACACACACACACAAACACACAAAATCAATAGCTTTCTATACACCATTAATGAATGCACTGAGAAAGAATAATGAAAACAATCCTTTTCACAGTAGCTATAAAATAAAATATCTAGGAATAAACTAGACCAAGAAAGTTTATTCCTACTCTCTACAACAAAAACACTGATGAACAAAATTGGAAGAAGATTCACACAAAAAAATGGATAGATCTCAGAGCAGAGGGATAGGAAAGGGGAGGCAATGCAGAATGATTTCTTTAAAAATCATGTTATGTGCATATATAAGTATACCACAAGGAATTTCACCTTTATGCAGAAGTAAAAGGAACTAATCAAATATAGATAAACAGATGAACGAAAGAAAGTCTAGTAGAGGAAGGAGAATAGGGGAGGTGAGGGAAAAGTGGGGTATCATGAACTGAAATAGATTTCCATGCATGCACAGGTTTGTTGGGATGAACCCAACTACTATGTGTAACTACAAAACTTTCATTATAAAAAGTGTAAATAAAATAAAATAAAAAGAAAAGAGCCTTCAAGTTCATGGATTATAAAAATCAATATTGTTAAAATGTCCAAGCAGCTCAAGGAGATCTAAAGATTCAATGTAATTCCCATCAAAATACCAATGGCATTCTTCACAGAACCAGCAAAAACAATTCTAAAATTCATATAGTAGCACAAAAGACTCAGAATAGCCAAAGCAATTTGGAGCAAAAAGAATCAAGCTGGAGGCAACATAACAACTAATTGAAGACATTCTACTGAGCCTTAGTAACAGATGCATTGTATTGTAATAAACACAAACACATAAACCAGGGGAAAAGAATAGTGATCCCAGAAATCCACACATCCACAGCCAACTGCATCTCAACAAAGACACCAAAAAATACACTGGAGAAAGGACAGCACCTTCAACATATGGTGCAGGGAAAACTGGATCTCCACATGCAAAAGACTGAAACTTGATCCCCTTCTCTCACTCTGTACAAAAATCAACTCCCAGTTCATCCATCAATGGCCTAAATGTTAGACCTGAAACTCTGAAACTGCTAGGAGAAAACAGAGGAGACACTTCAACACCCTGGTACAGGCAATGGTTTTCTAGATAGGAAAGAGCACAGGAAACTAAAGCAAAAATTGACAAACACTTCTGCACAATGAAGGAAACAACAGTGAAGAGAGAATCTACAGAAAGGGAGAAAACACTTGCCAAGTGTTCATCTGATGGAGGATTAATGTCCAGAATAAAAAAAGAACTCAAAAACTAAAACAACAAACAAACAAACAAATAGTAATCTACTTTTTAAAATTGAAAAATGACCTGAAGACACTTCTACAAAGAAGAAATTAAAATAACCAAACATGAAATAATGTTCAATATCATCAACCATCAGGGAATGCAAGTCAAAACTACAATGATATTCCATTTCAATCAGTTAGAGTGGCTATTATTAATGAACAAAAAACCCAAATGCTAGCAAGGATATAGAGAAAAAGGAACTCATATACTGTTGATAGGAATGTAAATTATTGCAGCCAATATACCAATATATAGAGGTTACTCAAAATAGATCTACCATATGAACCAGCTATTTTTCTCCTGTGTAAACATACAAAGGAGGTGAGACCAGCATATCCAAGAGACACTCGAGTGCCCATGTTTATTGCACCTGTATTTACCCTATCCAACAGCCTCAGTGCCCATCAACAGATGAATGGATAAAGAAAATGTGGTACATATACACAATGGAGTGTTATTCAGTGTCATAAACCATAATGAAATCCTGCCATTCACAGCAATGTTTATGGAAATGGATAATATTATGGTAAGTAAAATAAGTCACATGAAGAAAGACAAGTACCACATGTATCTCATATGTGGAAGATAAAAAAAAAAAAAAAGTCGACCTGAAAGTAGAATAGTGACTACTAGAAATTGGGATGGTGAAAAGGAGAAGGAGAAAAAAATTCACCTGGAATTGATCGATGCACACTATATGCATTCATGGAAATATCACAGTGAACTCTATTAATATGTACAATATGTGTTAAATAAAAATTTTTTTTGTGGGAAGTAAGCCTTTACCAGAAGTAGCTTTTCTTCTGTAATTAAAATAATTACCCTCAAAAGATAGTTGTTCTCAACTGAAGGACCAATTATATGCTCTTTAAGGAACATATATTGAATATGACAAGTTGTAGGAAGGGCTAAAGATCCTGATTTACATCTCCACAAAGCAATTTACTTCTGATACAAGAGTTCCCAGGAGAGAGGTTGGGGTGTCATTATTTTGGTTTGTTTGTTGTTTAAGTTTTTATCTCCATAATTTCTAAATTCAAAATATTGGAGGTATGGATGGGGGTGTACTAAGGCTCTCCCTTGATGATAAGGTTAGTTACCAAATATTAACTTATTTTTTAATATCTTTATTATATTTTATGTGATGCTGAGGATCGAACCCAGTGCCTCACGCATGCTAGGCGAGCACTCTACCGCTGAGCCACAACCCCAGTCCCCCAAATATTAACTTTTATAATAGTGATAAACAACCCACATATGGCTGCCTACTTTCTCTACACAAGCTATTATCTAGTTTTAACATGAAAAATTAAAAAGCTGTATTCCAATTACCAAGAATTTAACATTTCAATGATTAAAAAAAAGCAACCATTTTTTTTTTCAGTGATATATTTCTAAACAATAAAAGCTATACTCTGAGATGATATTCCCTTTGTCTCTCCAAAATCAGTTTCCATTTTCTACCCTTTGCCACCACCTTGTACCAATCTACTCCTGGCCCTGGGAGGCTGAACTTCATCTAAAGGTTTTCTTGTCCTCTGGGCCTGATAAGGCAGATAAGGAAAGGCACTAGCAGGGAATGGGAGTGCTGAAGGAATGAGGCTGTGCTCTTTGTTTCTTTGGTTCCTTTCTTGTAAGGATTGCTTGAATGACGGCTGTCCCTCCACCAAAGACGGAGGAAGAGCTCCATGCTTAAGAGAATGTTCTGGTCTTTACCTCCTCTTGTCCTTTAGGGCTTGTGGTGGCAGCAATTTCTAACTGGTTACTCCTGGGTACTATGTACCTTCACACTTCTCACACCTCTGTTAACAGATTCTTCATGGAACTCCTTAATTACCCCATTTAAGCTGCCATTTTGTCTCCTGCCAGGATCTTGATTGATACAAAGATTAGGTATATATTTTTTCCATGCTTTATTTTAATTTTGGATGAAACAAAAGAAGAGCTCTTTCTTAAATATTTTCATTTTGTCTTGAACTTATTTCAAAAAAGGTTATTCACAATTGCTTTAAAATCATCCCATCAGAGTGGAAATGTGCCTAATGATCATAAAGGAGTGGTTTTCTTCTTTCAAGTACAAAGTGTAATCTAATCAGATGTACTTGGCATTTTATAAAAAGAAGAATATGGCAATCAGAAACACTTTTGGTTAGTCTTCGAACCAAGGGAAAGGCGGGGACTAAGAGAAAAATGTTGGCAGAGCCCAGGCGTGGTTAGGAAGAACCTGGCTTTGCTGGACTTCACTCAAGCATTCCCATCCCATGGTCCAGGCCTTGCTTTGGTTGCAGATAAACAGCAAGCTATTTAACCCTCTATTTTCAGTCCATGGTCATCGGCGACTTTCTAGTTATATTTTCTTTCTGCCTAAATTCTACAATGAGAAAATCTGCTGCCCTCCTGACTGGGGTTCCACATATAACCAAAATTATGCTTTATGATCATTTTCACAGCTTGATTAATTTCAGTCCACTGGGATGATGAAACTGCACTTGGAGTGTTGACAAGATCAGACTTCTGTGCCTGCCAGGGTGAAGACTCCGGTAAATTTAACTCCCTGATGTCATCTTTGGACAAATGGGATTTTTTTTTCTTACTACAAATATTTGCATAAACCTATTGGAACTTTATCATAAGGTTAGTATAGAATAATCTTAATATTTTTAAAGCTACTCACAGAATAACATCTCTGAAGCGCATATGTCCATTCACAATGAGATAAGCACCAAATCGAAAGCAACCAGCATAGGAAAAATACATAAATGCTTGTGAGATACTAAAAGTGATTCCATAGATGTGTGCCTTCCTCACTGAATTCCTGAAAGGCAAGTAAGTATATGCATAATTAGTATATTCATAGCCATCTATTCAGACTTTCTTAGTATTGTATAGTAGAAAGAACACAGCTTCAAGAATCAACTAACTGGGGCTTAAATTCTACCTTTGGTTATAGGAGTTTGGTAAATGTTTCAATATACAAATCTTTCTCATTTGTACAGTGGGTATAATAGCTATAATGAGTAAATGGTTTCAGAACTAAATTCAGTAAAACAATATAAATGTCTTTTGTAGTGCCTAGCTCACAGTGGTTGATCAAATGATAGTCACTACTGCTATTATTATACATATGTAAATGAATAAACATAGTTGTGTCAAAAATGTAAACATAGTTGTGTCAAAAATGCCCAGAATGTCAAATACAGAACTAAAGTTTGAATCATCTGATGGTGATTTCTTTAATATTGTTATCTGGTCTCCTGTATCTAGCTGTCATCTCTTATGTTGAAATTGATGTCTCAGATCCATAAAAGTTGTGTGTTTGAAGTTCATACAGATATACACCCAAAGTCCTCCCCACAAATAGATCCTGCCAACCTCATATATAATTTCTTTTTCACTATTTCTAATTAGACTTCATGCTATACTTTGGGCTTCCAAAACCTCCAAAGGAATCTTAATTTATTTACTCTCAAACCCATAGTGTTCCTGATTTGGATGGTATAACATAAGTGCAGTGAGCATGTTGTTGTAACATTTCACATGACTGAACAATTTGCAAGGTTATTGAATCTTTAATTATAAACAAATTCATAACTTGCTTCAGCTTGTTTTCCTCCTTAATTCTTTGAAGTTCAAAATAAATCATAGGGTCATAGGTAATAGAGCATGCATACATATGTCCAACATTGAATGGATAGAAAAATGTAACTGCATATTATTTTATAGTATTATACAAACTATACATAACTGAAGAAATGGAACTAATCAAGAATTTCAAGGATCCTTTTTAAATTTCAAGAATTCTTTTTAAATTTGCAAGTGTTCACACTAACTGTAGTCTGAAAATTGTTTCAGACTACAAAGTTGTAATCTAAGTTGTGTTCAGTTTTGTCAGTGTGACAACATATTCATTTATAAAATCAGGTCACAGTGGAGACAAGTACCACACAGACCAACTGGCAGCTTTTTGAAAATTGTTCATCTGTAAGCTAGTGAAATTAGTTGTGTGTCTTTGTCTTCAGGGTAGGTTGGATTGGGTCCTCATTCAGAGAACAAATGGCATACCTTTCTCTGAAATACACCAAATAACAAATTTCATCTTTGGATCAGTTTACCCACTCCAAAGAAAATAAAGGTTTGAGCAATTCCTTAAGAGAATGTTCATCCTGAATCATCTACATGGGTTATTTATGTAGCCTACACAAATGACTGAGCTGTTATGCAATTCTCTGTACCTTTTCACTCTTAGAGACATAATCTTATTGTTTTTATAAGAGGTATAAACATCTAATTCTAAGCCAGATGCAGTGACTCATACCTGCAATCCCAGCAACTCAGAAGACTGAGGCAGGAGTAGCATAAGTTTGAGACCAGCTTTGGCAACTTATTGAGACCGTGTCTCAAAAAATTAAAAGGGCTGAGCACTCCTGGGTTCAATCCCCAGCAACACACACACACACACACACACACACACACACTCTAATCCTAAGCCACTTATTTTCAGTTAGATAGTTATTGGAGAAAGTTCATCTTTATGGTCATTGTTTGAAGCAGCAGACTTTTAATTATCTTTTGGGAACACTGATTCAGCCTTGGGAAAGCACTGGGTTCTTAGTAATCTTTTGTTCATTACCTGTAAGGCCCATACAATTTTTCGACATACATTGCTTCAAATTTTCTTTCTTGGGTCAAGGATACAACTGTCCTAATATTTTCTATTGCCTCTGTTGCAATCTGTAACAGAACAGACTTTCATTAGAAGAGGCATTTAAATTTCTGAAATAATTAAAAATACAAGGCTTAGGGCTCTGTCAAAAGTATCCTGAGGGTTCAGTTGAAGGGTTTTAGATTCCTTCAGTTAAAAGCAAAAGGCAGAAAGTGTTCTTCAATACCAGTTTTAGGACGAAACTGGTACCTCTGGTCATATTAAGTATAGTAGGTAAGTCTTTGTATGCTCAGGGAGGCCAACAGCTCATGAAATAGACAATGGCCTGGGCACAGAGGCCTGGATCTGTTCCTAGTCCTGCCGGAGAGTGGATACGTGACTGATCTCGGCTACAACCCCTTTTCTTTCTTCACCATGTCGAGTTCTTGAAGAGAGGATTAGGCTGTGGTTTCTAAAGGTTCACTGGAGATGCGAGTCATTTTCTCTCCTTGGAGAAGCTGTCTACCCACAAGAGGGGAGGCGTCACCTTTGTGAACAACTTGACCTTGCTTTAAATCCCTAATTAAACCAAGGACACTTGATTGATCTGGGTGAATCAGATCTGGTTCCCTGGAACAAGAGGCAAGTACCTGAACTGTGGTGCCAGAGGGAAATGTCACCATGTGGGTGTAGGAAGCTGGTCTGAATATAGAGCACTTGAGAGGAACAGTGTGTGGAAAGACTCAGACAACAGAACTTGTGGTTCAAAGAGCCAGTTCATATCATCTGTCTATACTTCCTGCACTTTGGGGTTTCTATACCAAACTGTTTTATACACAAACCAGCCAGATCAGTTTTCTGATTCTCACAGGCAAACCACCCTTAATGAACGTGGTCTGAGACTTAACTACTGAGTCTAAATCAGTTCTGCAGTTGAGTTGCCCAAACCATCAGCCCAGGAAGCATAAGATCTTAATTTTACATTTTGTCTTATCAGCTTTAAGACTTCTCTCAGTTGTGATTCTATAACCAAATAAAATCAAGATATCAAAGACTTTGGGCTGAATAGCTGTATATTATAATTGAAACATCTAATAGGTAGTAATAGCCAGAACACTGCTCCATGGATTGGCATGATCTCATTTAGCCTCCCAACAACCCTGTAGGGTACATATTATTCCTACTTTTAAAATTAGGGAACTGGGGGTACAGAGAAGGTTCCCATTTGCTCAAACTTCTGGAGTAATAAATAGGAGCACAAGGATTGCCCACCAGGCCATGTTCTTCCAAGTCAATGTTCTTAGCCACCATACTGTGTTGCTCCTACTTTGTAATTTACACAAAGAGAAACCAGTTGTGAACAACTTTATACTCAAATCTGGACTTTCTGGTCAAGGATTAACTGCTTGTGAACTAGCTCTGGTATAGTAGGCCCTCTAATCTCAGCAACTAGGTCTGGATCAAGACACTTACAAAAAGTTGAGGCTGTTTTCACTAAATAGAGTTAGGAGGAACAAGGCTGGGGAAATAAATTAGTAGACTGTGCCTAGTTGCACTTCATATCTCTTTGAGACTATCAAGTTACACATAGGCAGGCCCACCATTTTCTCATCACCCAGCAACCCATACCTTCATTACGAAGACCTTTTTGGAGAATTGAAATTAATCTGCACCCCAGGTAAATCGGTGCACTTCTTTCTGAACAAAGAGTGATGGTGGGGGTGTTCTATAAATGTCTAACCCCCATTCTGCCAGTTAACAGTTGGCTAAGAAAACAATATTGAACTATGATTGGAAACTTTAAATGTTGATTACCAGCAATTCTATCTCTCATTGTACATTTTTACCTGTGAGGTTAAAGTAGCTACTAAAAAATTAGACTGGTCAGTCTGAGTTATTCATTTCTGGATCCATAAAATAAGTTTCAAGAAGGAACTTGGCCAATATCTGACACAATTTCTCATTTCACTAAGTTAGAGAGTATGGGCCAGAGGAGTTGAGGATCTTCTCCAGCACCATACACTGAACAATGAAGCCGAGACTACAAACCCAGGGTATTTTGTTTTGTTCTGTTTGCAATACTGCTTAATTCTGCTTATTTCTACATGACTTAACTCCTGCCAAAATTTTAGCAATTTTTAGTATTACCATGTTTAACAGTTAAGACTATTATGTTAACTAGACTCAAGATGTGTTCTTTTTTTGTAATTTGTCTAAGGAAGGGTTATTTTCATTCTGATAATTTTCCCTTCTGAAATGTGGGAACAATCAGGGATGGTGGGGGAGGGAACAAAACTATAGGGGATTTTTTTTTTTAAAGAGAGAGTGAGAGAGAGGGAGAGAGAGAGAGAATTTTAATATTTATTTTTTAGTTTTCGGCGGACACAACATCTTTGTTTGTATGTGGTGCTGAGGATCGAACCCGGGCCGCACGCATGCCAGGCGAGCGCGCTACCGCTTGAGCCACATCCCCAGCCCCAGGGTATTTTTTTTAACAGTTAGTTGTGACACATGAAAGTGAAGAAAGTAATGCCTTAAAGCACCCACAAAACAACCAAGAGGATCTTCAAGAATTTGGAACACTTAGGGATTCACACACAGGAATCACACACTGTTCCAGAGAACTCTGACTCCAGGAAAGGACAGAACGTGCAAATGGAAGTGCTCTGGCTGAAACCTTGAGATGATACCTACGTTGCATGGAGTTGCCCTGGTGCCAGGTCAGGGTGGGGAAAGGTTTAATGGGACATAATTGGTTTAGTCGGAACATGTTTGGTTCTAATTCTACTCACCTTAATGCCTCACATGTGGCCCAAGACATGCAATCCTGGAGGCTTTCTTCCCTGTAAGGTGGAGATACAGACAGTATCCCACCTCATATAACTGTAGAAAAGGTCAGGTTGCAGTAATGTTTGTGAGAGGGTTTTAAGTGTGGTGCTTAGAAACTATTACAATTTATATTCATTATCTGTTTTACCTCCTAATGTTTCAATAAAAGATAATATTTACATCCATAAGAGTAAAAATGTTTATGATTGTCATCTACATTTGATCAAATAAGTGTTTACTTGTAGAATTAGACACATTCAAACACCTATAAAGAGACTAGAGAGAAAACTTGGAAACTAGGCCAGGCACAGTGGTGCACACCTGTAATCCCAGCAGCTCAGGAGGCTGAGGCAGGAGGATTTTGAGTTCAAAGCCAGCCTCAGCAATTTAGTGGGCCCTAAGCAATTCAACGAGACCCTGTCTCTAAATAAAATATTAAAAAGGCTGGGGTTGTGGCTCAGTGGTTAAGTGCCCCTGCGTTAAATCCCCAGTACCAAAACAAAAAACAAAAACAAAAAAATCCCAAACCTTGAAAACTAGACTTGAATCCCAGCTCCACCTCTTTTCCACCCCCTGCACTGGGAATCAAATCCAGGCCTTGCACATGCTAGGCAAGCCCTCTACCACTGAGCTACACCCCTAATCCCATGCCTCTAACTTCTGCTTGAAACTCAGGCTCCACATTTTTAAAAAAACATGGTATTATCCTCACATGCTTCCTAGGGAGGTGGAATGTGTTGGTGCATATAAATAGGACAGTAATTGGCACACAGTAAGGCTCAAGTAATGTTAGCCCAATTGCCCCACTAGTTAGAACCACAGATCTGAGGCATTACTGCCACCTGGTGGCTTCCAGCCTTAAAGATAGAAATCACAGCCAAGAAGGACAAACAATTGTCTCCTAAGCACAGCAGAATGTCTGACTTTCAACAATTCCCTTTTATTCACTGCTTTAAAGTCTCTTTTTCTGTAAAACAGGGTGACATTTGTTCTAAGAATGGCATCAGGCCAGGCGTGGTGGCACATGCCGGTAATTCCAGCAGATCAGGAAGCTGAGGTAGGAGGATCACAAGTTCAAAACCAGCCTGGGTATGTAACTCAGTCATTACATACCCCTGGGTTCATCAGGGGTACTTGAAGTAAAAATGAAATGCATTTTGAAAATTCAGTTCGTTATAATAACCCACATGTTAAGTGCTTTCTACAAGCTAAAAGATTTATAGTAATCTCATTTTTGAGTTCTAGGCATTGTTAGTAGGTAAAATATTTCATAAATTGTTTAAAATTACTAGTTTTAGTGAGCACAAACATTAAAATATGTGTATTGTAATAATTCAAATGGAATGTATAAAAACAATAGTTTCACTAATTGAAACCTGATTTAACCCACCTTTCCAGCAGTTTCCAGTTCTTTTTTATCCCTTTTGGCATTTCCAGCCAACATTTTCATTTCAACAATTCCTGAGAGAGCAATAATTGGAACAACTGATAGCAGCAAAAGGGTTAATTGCCAACCATAGATAAATGATATGATGATACCAGTTCCGAGGTTAGCTGTATTCTGTGCAATTAAAGCCAGCCTGGTTCCCGTGGCCTGGAAGAGAAGAGGAATAGAACACTGTAGGTGAAGTTCCAAAACCATGGTCAGCATGGTGCAAGGGTTTTGTGCCTGCACTAACATTCCCTCTTTTTCTCCAATAATCCCAAACACCTGTGCTTAACTCACGATGCTCTACAGGTCAGCTTTGTTATCCTCTAGCATGTTCCTCTTTTCCCATGTGACCAACATTATAGCACCAAGTTATCTACCGCTCTGCTGTGGATGGGTAGTGGGGACACATGAACTTTCTCACACAGGCACCATTCAAAGAGGAAGCCGACCCCAATATACTCTAGTAATTTTAAAGGCCATTTGCTTCAAATGTGAATGAGAAATTAACACACCTCCAGAGACCGTGTTACAAAGCACATATATTCTAAGAGACTGTCTATCACAGAGCACATATAAGATTAAATTAGTGTACCACTCAGAAAACGAGGGCCACTTGTCACCAGTACAGGGGACTCACTGGCATACATTTTCTCCTCTCTTCTGTTGGGTGGCAACAGCAAACTTGAGAGTAGCCCTCCTCTGCTTCCATGGCAGGACCTAAGCCAGTCAGGGCATAGTCTTCCCCTGAAGACAGTTATCGTTATTGTTTCAGGGTTGGACATGTGAACCAAATCAGTTCAAATCAGGTTTAAAGGGAGGACTTTTATTTGGAGGTTGAGACAGTTGTTCACTCTTTCCCTGCATGAGAATAAGGAAGACCATAGCTCTAAGACTGCTACTGGTAGTCAATCTATGACCAAAGGGAATGAGCCTAGGGACTAAGTCAGCACTGAGGAGGGAACTCAGACCATGCAGACAGAAGGAACCTGGGTTCCTGATGAGGTTTTTGAGCTGATGGATCAATTAACCCAGAAGTCTAACCTTCCTCTGACTATTTAGGCCTGTTTGAGTTGGGTTTTCTTCTATTTCCAGCAGAAATCATCTTAGCAGATGTAGCTATGCTGTATGTATTTTGTTTGTTTTTAAAGAAAAATACAAATAAAGTATAGAATACATACTCCTTGGACTTGGGCAGCATCCGTGGCAAGTCTTGTAGAAAGTGCACCAGTACTGTTTTTGTGATCATCAAACCAGCTCATGTCCTACGGTACAAAATATACTTTTAAATTAGGTCAAAATTAAATAAGCAAAGAAGATCAGATTAAAAAGAAACTCCCAAAGTTTCAATGCAGAAGAAATATCCACATTGGACTTGGGTACTGAATTTTAAGGGAGACCCTGCTTGTGATATGCAGTCCTGTCCAACCCTGAGCACATCTTGCTCACACACAGTCCACTAGGCCCCACCTCCCAGTAGCTTTTTGGTGAACTGGGACATCTGTGGCAGGGCTCATCCACTGCCAGCTTCACCATGTGGCATTTAAGCCACCCAATCATCACAACTTGTACCATGGACACTTCTGCCTCAATAGAGGGTCCTCTGTCATAAAGAGTGGTAGTGTCATGTGGGAAATGCCCATCTTATAAATTCCAGGCAGTAGAAATTAAGCCCTGGTTTCTCACCATATTTTTGTTTTGTTTAAGAGTGTGTCTTAGATTTGATTTCAATTATAAGCTACTCACCCACAGCATCTTTTACCTTCATATGAAAGAATTTTCTCTACCTAACAAGAGTTTAAAAGATGCTGAAGAAAAAAATTTATCAACTCAGACTTGCTCAAAATGTAATACCTGCTATGTGTGCTTGTGTGAACAAGAAAATCAATTCCGGTCAATAGGACTGGAGACAGTCCTCTCTTAGGTCCTCTCTATCCAAATACAGAATTCATGTTTGCACATTTCCCCACACATCCTGCACTAAAATGCAAACTCACCAAAAAAGTAGAGAGTGAATTTTAGTGTATCAGCACTCTATCTGGTACATGATAAGTGATGTTTGAATTAATTAACAAGTGAATTAATGTCAAGCCAGAAACAAAACTTACTACCAACTGTGAAACTATCAACTGTGAAAACCTACAGTTAGTATGATCAGTTGTGGTACATGAACATGCAAGTTACCAACTACCTTTTCCTTTGTCCTTTGTATAAAGGCATCCTACAGTCTCCAATGACTGACCAGTGCTGGGTGTAGGGTCCACAGAAGAGATACAGGTCTTGAAATGATAATGTCCTCATGGATAGAGATAATTAGTTTAAAAAATCTACTGAAATTAAGACTACTCCCATGAAGACCCTGAATATCTGGATATTGAGGGATTGGGACAATTTGCAGGATCCTGATCAATCCTTGCATGGATGCAGTGGAGGAAATATGCACATCAGTGTGCCAATAAGAACTTGAAGAGGCCTAAAATGAAAGAACTCTGAAAACCCAGAAGGCACTCGCCAGTACACACACTCACCTGTCTTAGCATTGCTTTAAAAGCCATGGACCGCAGCCTTGTGGTGAGGATCTCTCCAGCTTTCCCAAATGTGAAGCCCTGGGTGAGAAGAAAACGCTCTGTCCCTTTTGACTGTCACTAGCATTCTTACATGAATGCATATATTCATAATGACTTTTGTATTATTTATACATTAACTGATACATTCAAATAATAAAAGCCTAGGACCAAATATTAATTCAAAGTCCCAACTTAAAATGCATGCTCTGGTGAATAATTAGTATGCATTAGAATCATATGACTGAAAACCATAAAACTGTAGTTTTGGCTCTAAACCATTCTAAATAGGCTTATTTTTCAAAAACTTTCAAGATTAACATCTCAGTGACAAAGTTACCATATATAACTTTCAGTGTGTTCTTAATACTTTCAATACAAGAGTTGAAAATGAAAGTAATGGAATTCTATATAGGAATACATTTTGACTCATGTGGTGCAGAGGGAGGATGTCCTTAATATTAAACTCCCAATGAGTTCTCTGATTCCCTGTGACAGCTCCACCAGCTTTCAGATTGGGGCACGATAAGATTGCTCTTCCCAAGCCTCCTTGTCAGGCACTTTCCCTCTTCCTAAACACCACGTATGGACTGCAGAGTAGCCCAGGTGTCTATCGCTGGGCTTGTTTCTGGGACATGTGGGATGGGTGGGCCTCCAGCTGTGCTGTGAGTGGGAAGGTAGGCATGTGGACACTCTTACACATCAGAACTCTTTACTAAGCAAGGAATCAGAGTGTGGGATGAGGCTGACCCATGTGCTCCTTATCTATTTCCTCCTCTCCTGCTTTTTACTGGCAGATTGCTATGCTTCAGCCCACTGTTCTGCAGTCCTTGAAACTCCACTCCCTGATGTGCCAGGGCTTGGGGTTGAATGAGGTCACAGAGATGCTACCAGCAAAGCAATGATTTCTAAATAAAAGGCTTGGCTCACTATCACCACTGGTTCAACAATGATAAGACAGAAGCACGAGGGGCGCAACCAGGAAACATTATTTTACTGATTCAATGGATTGTATTTGAAAGGCCAATGGGATGCCCACTGGATTAATTGAGACAAAAGAGATTTGGTAAAAGTGTAATTAGGTAGAAATGAACAAATGCAGCAGGTGTGACTAGTTCTTTTTGGCCAAGTGTGCAGTATGTGAATGCAATGTGCGTGTTCTTTCTAATAGTTCATCCACTAAGTAGGACAAATTAAAGTTACTTGATATCCTACAAAGAGTAACAACAGAAAAGGCTGCTGTACTGCCTCCTCCCCTCCCCCAGTTTGCAACTAGTTGAATTTAAGTGGTTCTTAGGTTCTGTAATGAGCTCTAGTCTGCTTCCTTGATAATGAAGAGTTTGCTGAAGGCAAATGTGTAGCAAGTTCAGCGCACAGAGAAGTCAGGGTTCCTCCTGGTAAGGAGTCTTCCCTCTAAACCAGGCTTGTGCCAGTTGTTTTGCAATTTATTTCAGTCTAAGGATTTGGAGGCTCCATCAGGTCATAATTTTTCTATTGAATTACAGACTTGATGAAAAGGGCAAATTATGGGTACTTACCTGAAGGAAAAAAGTAAAAAATGAAATAATTCCCAGACCTAAGAAAAGCAATGAGAACATGTTGCACTTCTGCTGCTTTATTGCATCATCCCCTGGTCCAAAAATCTATAAAAGAACATTAAAAATAACCATTTGGATGACTTGATGGACACTTGCTTATTACTCCCCTAAATAATGGCTTGAATGTCACATTTTTCAAAGTAGGTTTTGAATATGAATGTGGGAGTTTTCTAATTGTGATAAAATAGACATAAAGTTAACCAATTTTTTTTTTTTTTTTTGGTACCATGGATTGAACCCAGGGGTGCTCAACCACTGAGCTACATCTGCAGCACTTTCTAAAAATTTTTTTTTTGAGACAGAGTCTTGCTAAGTTGCTGAGGCTGGCTTTGAATCTGTGATTCTCCTGTCTCAGCCGTCCAAGCGGCTGGGATTACAGGCATGCATCACTGTGCCCAGCATTTCATCCATTTTTAAGTGTACAATTCAGAGGCATTACAACATTCACGTGGTGCAGCCTTCCCAACCCTCCATCTCCAGAATTTTTCATCATCACATTAAACAGTGCCCCCCCCCCCCATTCTCTTTTCTCAAAGCCCCTGGAAACCACCTTTTACTCCTTAGCTCTGTGAATTTGAGCACAGAGGATTAACATGGGCTGTGTACTGTGAGTGCTTCCACATTTTAGTGTTTGTCCCTCTTCCTCTGTACTCAATGCTCCCTCTGCTTGTCTCCTCCCTGCCTCCAGGCCCAGGCTCAGGGCCAGACCCAGCCCCGGCTCCAACCCTCCATGTCACTCCCTGGGGCCTCCTCTGACCATCCCATCTGAAAGAGCACCCTTTCTCTGCTCCTCTGTCCTCCTGTTCTCCTTTTAAAACACATGTAATCCATTGACACATTAGGTATATTTTGTGTGTGTGTATTTGCTTCGTATCTGCCACCTTGGTTTATTTTGTGTAGCACTATATATCTCCAGTGCCTAGAGAAGCACCTGCCATGTTGGAGATTCTCAAAAATGTAAATATAGTGGCTCTTAAATTGCAAGAGAGCCAGGGACTTCTTTGTTTTGAAATTTAATAGGATCTGGAGAGTGCTTTCTAATTTCCTGATTTTTTGGTTTATGGTCTTAATTGTAGACCCAATGTCCAATGTCACAAGACTAACAAACTCTTAACATGATGGAGGATGATTCATCCTTAACCAACATGTCTCTCTGATGATGGTTAGAGTTTGACTAATGTAGTTATACAGCATCAATCCTGTATTTAAAACAGACAAGATATTTTGATAATTTCCTATAACTATCACCCTGTGAATGCAATGATTGGATAGTGAGGTTTTGCTTTTAGTTTGGACTTCCCATGTCTTAGAAGGATTGCTAAAATAGTGATTTGGTAGCTATCATTTTATGAGTACTTACCACCCGACAGATACTCTTAAGTGCTTTCTACCTAGTTCCTTATATAATCTCTTTTAACCTTCAGCCATCCCATGAGGTAGGTTTATCATATAGATGAAGAAATTCAGGGAAAGCATCTCACTAGAGTTTGCCCACATGTTCAATGGCAGGGCCAGACTACCACCAGAGCCTGGACTCATTAAACACTGTGACTTGAATGTTTCTTCTCCTCCAGTCCCTCCCAACTCCCTGTGAGATCTGTGCCAGCAACTCTCCACAAGCCAATGAGGATCACTGACACCAGTTTCACCCAAATGAAGAGAGCTAATTAGAATGCCTCTGCATTGATTTTTGTACTTTATAAGTTCATTTATATCATGATTTAGAACAGTTCAAAGGCTACTTTTCTCTTTCTTTTAGAGCCTACCTCAAAAAGGAGTTAAGAATTTTGTCTTAGTTTAATTTAGGGCTTCTTGACTCCAGAATGGAGCCAGTTGGGTGAGGTTGGGATGAGAAGCAGTTGATAAACTGACTCAATTAAAGCTGTTATGTGATGCTTTCAAACTTACTGCTATCATCTCTGAAAATATGATGGAAAATGCTGGCTGAAGTGCTCCATTGGCAATGGCACAGACTGTTCCCACCACAAAGTAGGGCCATTCTGTTTTATTCAGTTTCAGGACCTTCAGAAAAGACACCGGTGGCACATTTTCATCCTAGAATATATAAATATCAGGACAAACTTGTGATAACACAGCCGTTACTGGACTTTGGAGACATAGAAAAAGCATGAACATTGTCCCCTAGGATCTTGCAAACTAAGTGTAGAAAATGATCAGCAGAAATAATAGAGAGTAAGATGGTATGTTACAAAATATTAACAAAGCCCACTGAGGACACAGCACCAGCTGAGCATGAATCATTCACCCGACAGGCAATCTTTACAGTATGACTAGTTTTCTTTCCTCCTCTCAACAGATTGACAGGTAGCAGGATCTGGGCACAACATGCCCTGGAATCCAAGACTAGCTCCGAACTTATACAACTCTGGGTCCAGGTGACTGTCATGACTGGGCCACATGAGCAGAACTGCAGTTTTTTCATAATGATTATGCAGTCCTGCTTCAGAGTCAAAGGAAACAATACACATGAGTACATGGGTCAATGTCCTTATAAATGTAGGGCCTTGCACATGCTAGGCAAGTGTTACATCTTCAGACCTTTGTGAGACAAGGTCTTGCTAAGTTGCCTAGGCTGGCCTCAAACTTGTGATCTTCCTGCCTTACTCTCCCAAGTACCTGGGATTACAGGTATGCATTATCACTCCCAGATCAGGACACCATTATTCATTAACCAAAGAACATGGGCTTGGTCTTCTCACTACAGAACCCTGCCCAGTACATGCTTCCCAACTCAAAAACAAACAAAAACAACAAAAAATTAATTTTGCCCCTTTTCTTTTATCACTGTTTCCTGGGCAGATACCTCCTATTTCATAGCTTAGTTTATGGTGTAATTTTTTTGTTCATTTTGTTCACATAGCTCCTTTTCTATTTTTTTTTAAACTAAGGATTGAACCCAAGGGCACTTAACCACTGAGCCACAACCCCAGCCCCTTTTAAATTTTATTTTGAGACAGGGTCTTGCTAAGTTGCCTAGGGCCTTGAAAAGTTTCTGAGGTTGGCTTTGAATTTGCCAGCCCCCTGCCTCCCTCATCCTCCTGAGCCCCTGGGATCACAGGCACCGCACCTGGCTAGTATGTGAATATTTAAAAAGTGGGGACTATGTCTTTATATTCTTAGAAACTAATCCAATTCCTGGCACATATCATAGCAAATGCTTAACTAAATGTCTGGTCCAGCATGAAGGATTTAGGTCTCATAAACAATATTCTGACTGCAGAAGCAGTTTAACATTAAACTAGAGATATAGGTAGATTAAATCCTATGGCCTTAAGGTCATTTAGTAGGTTTTATTTATGTCTACGAAACAGAGAATATAGAATAGATTCCACTCAACTCCTTTCTTTCAAATTACCCATTTTATCTATTTTTGTATCATAGGGATTTTTTTCCCTTCCTAGTTAAAATCACCTTTAAGTCCTGCTCTCCAGTATGATAAATGAGTCTCTTCCTCAGATTGCTGCTCTTCTTCAATGCACACAAACAGGCCTTCCCAGGTCCCTCTAGTCAGACTTCATCTCTCCCTTTCCTTTGGCATATTATTTATCCTTCTATGATGGTATTTAGGACAATCTTGTTGAACGTGGCTTTTTTTTTCCTCCTCTCTCCTCTGTGCATTTCTTCAAGAGATGTGCTCCTCTAAAATACTGGCCTTTATAAATATTTAGCAAAATGCCTCTTTCAATAAATAAGGAAATGAAAAGTAGATAATTCCATAGCCCAAAGGGGGGAATTGCTTATCCTCCTTATGATAAAGAAGCTCCACAATAATACAACCATCATTCATTCTTCTTTCTGTAAACATACCAAACATAAGACCTCTGAGTGGCTCCTGTAATTTCTTCAGTATGTAACATGTGGGCAGAGAGATAGGAATGCAATGAACTCTCGGTAGGATTAGTCTTCATGCTAACACAACAGTAAAAATAAACTCAGCCTTTATCAACAAATAGCATCAAACTATACCAGAAATATACTTGAGTTAAGGAAATATCTTTTCTGAGGATGTATCTCCTCCCTATTATAAACTTATTTCACTTAATAATATCCTAAGTCTTCAAGTAGGGAGTGTTGCAGAATATATAATTTTGCTATTTCTGGATTTAAATAAGAGTATTCTCTTATTTAAATAAGAGTATTCTCAGCTAATTCAAAGTGTCAATGCATATGGCAAAGAGATTCAGTTTTCCACATTCCCTTGTAGCTGGGAATGGCCAGGTGCTTAATTGATGACAAATGACTTCTAAGTGAAAGTACTTTTGGAAAATCTCTTTGTTTCTTCCTGCTATCTGGAATGTGGAGATGATGACTAAGAGCTTCAGAAGCCATCATAGATTACGAAGTGTCCTGAGGATGGAGGCTATGTGTCAGGGTAGTGAAGATAAATATGAAAGGAGCCTAAGTCCCCAGTAAACGTGGAAAAAGCTTTTGGACCTTGCTTTTCACCTGTAACAAATGGAATCATACCTAACAGATGATGCCAATACCAGGACTTCTTACTTTAGACTTGTCTTATTATCTCTGGGTCTCAAAGATGAATGAGATCTTTAATTTTAATATTAAGCCTCTCAGCACAAAGACTACATTTTCTTTCTTTTTTTAATATTTATTTTTCGGTTTTAGGTGGACACAATATCTTTACTTTACATTTATGTGGTGCTGAGGATCAAACCCAATGCCTTGTGCATGCTAGGCAAGCACTCCTACCGCTGAGCCACAACCCCAGCCCCAAAGACTACATTTTCTGATCTGTTTTTTCCATTAGAAACCCATTTCTGATTGGAATTTCATTCACTGGTTAAATACATTTAAAATATGAAATTTCCTTTTTCTTTTCTTTCTTTTTTTTATTTTTTGTTTAAGAGTATGGCTCATTGTAGGAATTATCTGTGCTTGAAAAATATTTGCAAGGTTAAGAAGTTTAACAGCAAAATTATAAAGTAATAGACTTAATTTAAGTGAAAAACAACTTACAAGTTCATTGGTTTCTGCATCAAGGCCATTCTGATGCTTTTGTGAATTCTTGATGCTTTTGTTAGTAGAATTCCTAAATATGCGAGTTTTCCAGCCATTTGGAGCCATACCAGTGTTAGCCTTTTCTTCATTTAGTTCAACTACGAATTCTTCTGACTGGATATGATTTCCGAATGTCTGAAAGAAAAACAAAATACTAACTAAATCATGTGTTTGTGTATAAAAATGGATGTAACCTTCAAATTCAGAACCATAAAGCAATTATAAATATTACACATGTCAAGAGTTTTAGATTCCACACCAGCTTCTCAATCAAGGTTCATTGGGAAACTATAAAGAAGTGTTGCAAACAAATAAAAAGTTAAAATAATAATAATTTTTAAAGTGTTGCAATACTCAGAGAAGGTTAAAAATGAAACATTAAACTCAATATAAATAATATGAACATTAGAGTATATGAATATTTTCTAAAAATTTAAAGATACATTTTTCGTAATCCAGCAGGTGTTCAGAAATTTCCTCAATATGAAAGAATCCAGAAAACATGTCATAATCACCATAAAAGGGAAGAATAATAAATAGAAGCATTACCAGGACTCATTATAAAAGCTCCAAAAAAGGAAAATTAAATTAAAGGGCCAGGTCACTATTCACGGGAGACAATTAAAACTGCTGTCCTCACCTGGCTGAGTGCAATCATCTTCCTTCCCCCTTTGCAGTCCTGTTCTGACTCACACCTCACCCCAGGTGAACTGATGGGCAGGCTCAGCCTCATTGACAGCTTTCAGATCAATTCTTAAGGACTTCTAGTTCACAGCCTGGTGAAGGAACAGCCAACCTCGCTGGAGTTGGACTTTAGGTCTTGTTCCCTATTTGTTTCTTTCATGTCCAAGTACACATCTTAATAGTTTGTCCAGGACTTTAGTCTTCATACAAGTACCTTGTTCTTGCTCCTCCCCTTTAGTTCTGCTTCAAATCCAATGCTTGGCTAACCCCTTACTGCACCTGAAGTAGCGTGTCTATCATCACCTCTTATCCTCGCTTTCCAGCTGTGTTTTTGACTCTTGACAGAATATTATGCATGCGATTATATATTGCCTTGAACTAAAAAGGAGTATATCTGCTTGGTGAACTTCCTTACTCACTCATTGCTGAAATGTTTTTTTTTTTTTGTTTGTTTGTTTTTTTTTTACAGTCTCCCAGCCAAAACCCAACCTGGGCTAAAGCATTAATCTTATAACTGGTCTACTGCAATCTCACTTCCATCTACTCTCATGCTGCTATCATATTCATTTTCCTAAAGGACAACTAAGAAAATCAATCACACCCTCCCACTACCTGCTCAAATCAGAGCCTCCAAAATCTAGCTCATGGCAAGTCAAATTGGACCACCTCTCTTGAATGCCTCCCCTTCTCTTTCCCTCCTTTTGTAAAATTATCCAGGCTATCAAGATGAGAGAGAGATCCAGCTGGGCACGGTGGAGTATGCCTGTAATCACAGCAGCTCAGGAGACCAAGGCAGGAGGATTGAAAGTTTTAGACCAACCTCAGCAACTAAGAGAGGCCCTAAACAATTTAATAAGACTCTGTCTCAAATAAGAAATGAAAAGGGCTGGGGATGTGGCTCAGTGGTTAAGCACTTCTGGGTTCAATCTCTAGTATCAAAAAAAAAAAAAAAAGAGGGGCAGTCCATCTCAATGGACAATTCTTTAAATAATTCCATTCAGATCTTAGCCTCCTTCTATGATCAAATTACCATCACCTGTCTCACAATATTTTTCTTGTGCCTATCTAAGGCACACGGTTTAGTTGGTGTTGGATGTTTCATTAAGAGGTCTTTTAAGCTCCAAAGTCAGGACGGTCACTTTTCACCAGGTAATACAAAACATATGTTTAAAACTAGTAGCCCTCATTTCTTCTTCTTTTTATTTTTTTTCTGTATATTTTGTTTTATTGGCTCATTATAGTTTTCCATAAAGTGGGATTCATTTTTACACATTCATGCATGCACACAATTTAGCAATGTAACTTGGCCACTATCATTTCATAGGATTTCCCCTTTCTATCCCCCGCCCACCTACAACAGTGCTTTCCACTAAGGGGTGAGAGTTCTATCGACAAGTCCTGGGCTTCCCACAGTCTGTCAAATGCTGTCCAGTCTTTGAGTAGAGAATGATTGGTTTTGAGGACATTCTATGTAAGCATTTGTCTGGGAAGGACTTTAATAACCCTCATTTCTTATATTCAAACATATTTCAAATGGCTCAAAAATTTAATTGTAAAAAGTAGAACAAATAGGGGCTGGGAATGTGGTTCAGCAGTAGAGAGCTCACCTAGCATGCACAAGGCCTTGGGTTCTATCCTCAGCACTACATAAAAATAAAGGCATTGTGTTGTGTCCATCTACACCTAAAAAATAAATATTTTTAAAAAGTAGAACAATTAGTGCTGAAAGGAAATATAGGTGAACATTCTTTCTAAGAAAACCTGAAATTCTGAAGCATGAAGAAAAAAATAGATAATTTGATTTTATACAATTTTAAAGCTTCTTTACTGCAGCCAAACAAATAACAAAGGAAAACTGGAAATATATATATATATATATATATATATATATATATATATATATATCCTATGAACATGTGAAAAGATGCTCAATTTATGAATAGAAGAAGAAATCGGGAGGTAGTGTCTAGCTCTTTTAAGCTAACAAGATGAGAAATAAATTCTAAATAACTGTCAGTAACTATTTGTAGGGTTTAGATTATGGCGATTTTCAAATTTCTAAGAGATATAGGTTTGAATATTTAAAAATGCTTAGACTTTAAAAAGTAAGAATATATCAGAAAAAGATTAAGATATATTTAAAGAAACAATAATCTACCTAATGGAGAAGCATAGATAGTTTTTCTTAGAAGCAAAACAAAGACAAACTAAAGAGCCAACAATCTACCTAATGGAGAAGCACAGATAGTTTTTCTTAGAAGCAAAACCAAGACAAACTTGAATTAAAACTAGGCTGGTCTTAGTAGTCTGCAGAAAAGGAAGCAGCATTATCTTGAGCATCCAGTGAACCCTCAGGTTCACCATGGTTCTTTCCACCATTTCTCCAACAAGTAGTTGGGAGGGCAAAAACCAATTCAGAAAGGGAAGACATCCCAAGGACCTAAGAATCAGAATTCCAGAGCTGGTAGAAGTATCTGAGGTCATCTTAGTGCAAGCTTCTACTCACTTAACAAAGGAGGATACCAAAACCCATTTGGCTAAGTGACTTGCCCAAAGTGATTGACTAGTTGGTGAAAGGTCTTTTCTGTGCTACCAGGTCACCATTCAGTCTGAAAATGTACAACTTTTCCTAGGAAAGAAAATCCAAAGAACATGATATAGAAAGATCAGAGCTGTCTGGCAGTCTCCCAGCCTGTCTTTATGGGATGGAAGGTCATTCTTACAGGAAACACAGCAGGAGGACAGCCAAAGGAGAAAGTGTTACTTGAGAATCCAACATGTTATCATATGCAAAATCATTGAGCCGTGGTAACCACTAATGAAATTAAAACTAAAGTAGATTTAAGGTAACATTTTATATATTTTTTAACTAGTGAAGTGGGAAGGAGATTTTATGGTGCCTAAGTCATGTAGAACCAACTGATTGGTAAAGAAACTATGCCTGATCCTGTTCCGCTGGTGAACATTGTCTAGCAAATGCAAGCCCAATTATAAAACTTTCTATCAAATGAAATGATAGAGTTTCATTTTATATATTCACTTTGGGGAATTTTCAAATTTTAATTATTAATCATGTATCTATTTAGCATCAGGTCCTTTAAAAAAACAGCTTTATTGAGACATAATTAATATATCATAAATTTACCCTTATAAACACTTCAATATATTCAGGTGATTATTTCATTATTTTTTCTTTTTAATATATTGATATACATGTATTATATGTTTAATATATTAATATGTGTATTATATGTGTAATATATTAACATTTGTTTTAGTTGAAAAGTAATTGTACCTATTTATGCTGTACAGTGTGATATTTCAATATATGTAAACAATGTGTTATGATCAGATAAGGGTAACTGGCATATCTATCACTTCAAACATTTATCATTTCTTGGGGTTATAAACATTCAAAATCCTTTATTTTAAGTTATTTAAACATATACAGTCAATGTTTATTGACCATTGTTACCCCACTATGTAATAGAACATTAGAAGTTACTCTTTTATGTAGCTGCACCTATTAACCTTTTTCTTTCTATCCCTCCCCACCACTTCCCAGCCTTTAGTACCATTTCTCTCTTCTCTACTTCTCTAACATCAACTTTTTTTTTTTTAGCTTTCACATATAAGTGAAAACAAGTAGTACTTGTCTTTTTGTGCAAGATACTTATTTTTTAAATTTACAACAACTTCTCATGGCAGGTTTGGTTTCCTAACTGTGAAACTGAAGCTCAGCAGAGGTAAGCTACTTGTCAGGCAAATTTTTACTTAACTTGTTTTGGGGCCTATTTGTACTCACAGTGGCAATATTTATAATAGAGAAGTACTAGAAACAAAACAAATATCCAACTTTAGACTACTTTCACACATTTCTTATTATGATTGAGTAATTAAAATTATAGTATTTGAATGTTAACAGAAAAAATACATATTTGAAATGTTAACAGAAAAAAACCAGAAATATATGTGTATATACTAATTACGATTACGTCAAGGCAAATTTGCATAATTTTACACATATATGAATCACAGTCATAGAATAACATTTTTAGGTTATTTATTGTGCAAAACTCTTGGGCAGCAGTTACCTGCATGTTCACAAGTTTGAAGTACACCCCTTCCTTCTTCATCAGGTCTCTGTGGCTTCCTTGCTCCACAATGACTCCATCCTCAAACCCAGCGATGACATCTGCATTTCGGATTGTCGACAGTCGGTGTGCTATCACAATGGTGGTCCGGCCTTCTCTGGCCTAAAGGGAAACAGAAGAAAATTGTGACACATCAGGTTAAGAATTGTGAATTAAAAACACATTTGAGCCCTTGGATGGGTGCTGTTTGTGACTGATTTTCGAGTAATTGTATAATTACGTGTGGGGCGCTGGATTCCATCCTCAGCACCACATAAAAATAAAAAATAAAGGTATTGTGTCCAACTACGACTAACACAAATACTTCAGTGCTCCATGTGATCAGGGTGCAGGCATGATTCTTCCATGAAAGATTAAAGTCAGACTCAAGTTCTGGACCAGACAGGGCCAGCCCTTTCAGTATGACTATGGGTTGCTCTGGAAGCCTACCACAGAGTCAATGCTCCTCAAGAAAAACAAGCAAAGTTCGACCCTTCTCAAGTGTTTTTCACACTTTTCTGGCAAGCCCTTGCTCTGAGATACATGGTGTGCTAGAAATGGTAGAAACATTTGGGGGAAGTCATTGCCAAGATAACTGCAATTTTGATGAACTTCAAGACCATAGTTTAGGTGAAAAGGTACTTTGGCAGCAGGAGAGTTCAGATTATAGTTCAAAAGACCTTCTGAATCCCAATCTCTGAAGTAGGACCAGTAACTTTATTCTTTAACAAGCACTCCACATAATTTTTTTAATGTATATATTTTTAGTTGTAGATGGACATAATACTGTTATTTATTTATTTATGTATTTATATGTGGTGCTGAGAATCAAACTCAGTGCTTCACAAGTGCTAGAAAAGCGCTCTACCACTGAGCTACAACCCCAGCCCCCATCACATGATTTTTAATATGCTAACAGCTACAAATCACTGCTGGAAGTAGTTCAGTGATCTCAAGTTAGTTTGGCAGATTTAATCAGACTTATACCCAAGATAATAATCAAATTATTGGGGCTGGTGTTGTGGCTCAGTGGTAGAGCACTCATCTACCATGCACACGATCCTCAGTACCACGTAAAAATAAAAAATAAAGGTATTGTGTCCAACTACAACTAACACAAAATCTTTTTTTAAATAATCAAATTATTAGTGTAATATAATAGCTACTTTTTCTGATACTTATTAGCCCTATTAGGCCAACAGCTCCTTAGCACCATTGTGTTACAATAGATCATTTGGATGGTTATCAGAGTACAGTTTAATTCATCTAGTTAGTTGAAATATAAATTTAAAAAATTAGAGGACAGATTCATAATAACTCAAAAGGCAGGCACAACCCAAATGTTCATCATGTTAACCACTGAAGAATGGTTACAAAATGTGGTATGTTCACACAACTGGAATATTATTGGATCATAAAAATAAATAAAGTTTAATGGATGTTATAACATTGATGAACCTAGAAAACACCATGTTAAATGAAAGAAGTCAGTTATAAAAGACCACACATTGTGTATTTCTATTTATATGAAATGTGTAGAATAGGCAAATCCATAGAAGCAGAAGTAGATTCTTGGTTTGCCAAAGGTTGGGGTGAGGGTGGAATGGGGAGTGAACAGTTTCTCTTTGGGGTTGTGAAAATGTAATGGAATAAGACAGTGGCAATGATTGCACAACCTTATAAACACACTAAAAGGCATGGAACTGTACATTTAAAAAGGGCAAATTGTATATCATTTACATTTAAAAAAAGCAGCCATGCAAATTCTGAAAAAAAAGTTAATGACGAGGGAAAACCTCTACAAGATAGTAAAAAAAAAGCAACACAATTGAAACAGTACAATCAAGGAGAAGACAGCACATGAATGAATAATTAATTAACAGAGCAAAATAGTTCAGAAATAGATAACAAAACACTTGAGAACTTAATGTATGACCCAAGTACTCTGGCACACATGCCTGTAATCCTAGCAACTTGCGAGGCTGAGACAGGAGGATCACAAATTCTAGGCCAGGCTCAGCAATTTAGTGAGACCCCCATGTCAAAATAAAAAATAAAAAAGGGCTAGAGATGTACCTCAGGGTTCAATGCCCCATACCACATTCACATACAAAAAGAATTTGGTATATGATATAGTATTGTCTCTCTGGAGGGAAGAGGTGAATTATATAATAAATATTATTAAGATAATTGTGTAGCCACTTAAAATAAATAAGATGGCATTTCTATTTTAGCCCTTACACTAAAATAAATTCAGATGAATCAATTGTGTTTAAGTAAATACAAATGAGTAAAACCATGAGAGACAGACAAACAGACACTAACATCTCTCTTGTAAACACTTAAGATTATTTGATTTTTAGCATATAAGCTCCAAACAGTATTCACAAATATTACGATATGGAAATGTCATGACTTGGTCCACATAATAACACACATGAGAAATAACTTAATCAATCTAATTATATTAATGATGTTAATAGTGATGAATAAACTGCTAACAATCATTATTCATTATTTTTATAATGGCTATATTACCATTATAATATTAGGTTAACACCATGTCAAAAGATCAATACATCTGTGTACTATGGCATATGCCTGGAATCTCAGCTACTCAATTGGCTGAGACAGAAGGATGGAAATTTCAAGGCCAGGCTAGACAACTTAGCAAGACTCTGTCTCAAAATAAAAAATAAAAAAAGGACTAGGGGTGTGGCTTAGTGATAGAGTGCCCCTGGGTTCAATTCCTCAGACTTCAGAGGACTTGAGATTGCAGATATACACTACCACACCTGGCTTGAAATTTTAAATAAACTTCAGAAATACAAAGAAAGGAGCAATATGTTATTGTTAGAACTCATGTCATAGAAAAATGATTGGGTAGTTCTATTTTTCTATTAATTTCTTTGTATATTTTAACACAACTACTTTTAATCAAAGCGTAGTCCGTGTGCAAGAATAAAACAAAACTAAATGGTTCATAGCATAGACCTGGATCAAGATTCATGCACCATGGTAAAAGCAAGTCAGGACCATTCACCTTTCTCTGCAGAAAATTTAGTCCCACAGAAAAGAAAAATCAGTAAATCCTCATGAGACAGCTTGATTTGTCCTTCTGTGTATGTTTCCCATTACATATTCTCAAAGCATTGGTGAGAGTTTGCAATACAGTTTCAATTTGCTTGTCTTTCAGGTGTTCAGGATCTACTGACCTTATCCAGAGCTGCCTGTACCTCAGCTTCACTTTCTGTGTCCAAGGCTGATGTGGCCTCATCCAGCAGGAGGATCTTAGGGTTGCGAACCAGAGCACGCGCAATGGCGATTCTCTGTTTCTGGCCCCCACTCAGCTGGGCACCCCTCTCTCCAACTAGGGTGTCAAATTTCTGCAACAGAAAACACGGAAGAGCTCTTGAAGCATTTTAAATACAAAAGCAGAGACAGTCTGTAGAAATACATGATGACACTGGGAGCTTTATTTTGACTATCATCAAGTATCATAAATTATAATGAACGCTGAGTTATAAAAAACTTCTACATATTGTGTATACACTTTTAATCTTATTTTTGTACCAGAACATACTCTTGAAATCCATTACTAAATAACTTAAGGGATTTACCAGCAAAGTTGGGCAATCTTGCATCTCAAGCATAAGCTTATCCTTTAAAGTAAGGACTCAGTTCCATATCTTGAAATTCTAATTTTGAGAACAACTACATTATATCATTACCTGTGGTAATTTCATGATAAACTCATAGGCGTTGGCTTCTTTAACAGCTTTCTTTATCTCATCCATGGTTACATTTCCACGGCCATAACGGATATTTTCAGCAATTGTGGTGGAAAACAGCACTGGCTCCTGACTCACCACTCCAATTATTTCCCTCAGATATCTTACATTAAAGTTCCTAATATCCTGCCCATCAATGCTAATCTGAAAGGAAGAAATATTTCCTATTAAGTATTTTAAACCATTAGGATTCTAATTTATTATGAAGAAATCTTAGCTAATATTGAACTTATTTCAGCAATTAGAAATGATAGTTGGAAATAAATAGTATTATGCAAGAATTAAAATCAAATGTTTATTCTCTCTTTTGATATTTTTTCCCATATATAGCTTTTTTATTGATTATTCTCCATAAGGCATTTTGGGTTATAAGTTTGTTTTTGTGGTGCAGGAGATTGAACCCAGGGCCTTGTGCTTGCAAAGTGCTCTAACACAGAGCTACTGGTTATATGTTTTTGGCAGGGTATTATTTTTACTTACCAATATTAAATTTTTAAAAAACGTCCACTTATCTACCTAAGTTATCTACCATTTTGACAGCATTATGGTGTTTTAATATATTTGACATACCATAATTTACATCAGCATTTCTCACCTTTCAGATATTTGGCTTCCTTTAAAAGTAACTATAAAAGCAAAGAATTGACAACTTGCAGAGTATGCTTTATTTTTCTCCTTTGATAATAATTGCTTACCTGTCCAATGATTGCTGTTTTCTGGGCATCTATTGCTTATTGAATAAAGGCTGCCTAAACAACTCTTTAAAAATATTTTAACAATTTACAATGTTAGCAGGAACATATAAATGTATCTGCCTCACTGTAATTTACTAGCACTGGGCCTTATTTTAAATTTTTTTAGTTGTATATGGACACAATGCCTTTATTTATTTTTATGTGGTGCTGAGGATGAAACCCACCTCCTCACACATGCTAGGCAAATGCTCTACCATTGAGCTACAACTGCAGCCACCCTTAATTTGTTTTTTAAATTGATAGGTGTGAGGTGATAGCTTATCTCTGTTTTCATTTTTATATATTTATAAATAAAGTTGACCATTTCTTGAAACTTTTACAAATATTCATTTATTATCAAGATTTTTGTGTTTATATTCTATGCTCAGCAGGATGGCCTTCATAGATTCTTATTAATTTCTCAAATATTAAATATGATATCTTTTATATATATCAAATATTTTGTTCCAATTTATTGCTTTCTTTTACCTTAGTTTTATTGATTTTTATTGGAGCAGGGTTTAAGGAAAAGCTGAATTAATCAAATTATCATTAAGTATTTCTTCTATTATTTCAACAGTAAGAAAATTATTAAATCATAAAGTGAACAATGAATTATAAAATTTCTGAAGATTTTCTTTTTCTACTGATTCATATTTTCTAAAAAACATTCATATTTTCTAAAATTATTGATTCCATCAATAATTTTAAAATGGAATATTTTTAGATCACTTATCCTCAATGATTAGTATTTTACTAGATTCTTTTTTAAAAAATAACAACAATATTTACACTTAAACAAACTAGGGTTTACTTTAGTAAATGAGGATGGGCCTCTGTTCCTTCTTGCTAATATCAGATTTTTTCAAGAATATTTACTAATTTTATCAAATTAATTAAATAAATAATTTCGGTTATCCTAGAAAATTTGTATTTTGCTAAGATTTCTTTTCCATCCTTATACCTTTTAATATTCTTTTTGCTTTAGTTATTTTTCCTTTATAATCTTCTGTTTTATAATTATTAAATTATAATACATTTTAATATCAGGTAAACCCAATACCCTTAAATTGGGACAACTAAGAAAATTTTGAATATACACTGTGGACTAGTATTACATTAATGGTAATTTACTGCTTTTGATCATTGTTTTGTGTTTGTATAAGAGAATATCCTTCTTCTTAGGAAATATATTCTAAAGTATATGTGTGAATATAATACACAGATACACAGAAAAAGAGAGGAGAATAAAGAAAGTGGGTCAAAATATAATCAATTGGTAAATCTAGGTGAAGGGTATATGTGGGTTTCTGGCTTTCAATTTTCTGTAAGTTTAAATTCATAAGAAAAATGTAAAGGACAAAATATATATCTCTCTCATGCCCAATAAGTTTCTTAAGAGACTTAAATTTCTTCAGACACTATCTCACTTTCCCCGTTAGATATTCCAAAGCTTAAGAAAATTCAGCTGTTTTTGCTGAATTTAATTGCTGTTCTAAGACACCTGGTTACCAGTCTGTCAACAATTGCTATGTGGAACATGTTTGACCAAACCCAATAACTCACTGGAAGTAATACTGTTGACGGTCTGAATGACTGTCCTCCAGTAATTTAGGGGGCTAGGAAAAGATCAGTTGGAACAAAAAAGAGCCTTGTTGGCTTCTGTAGTTTTTATGGCTTTTATTGAATACATTTGTTAAACAAGACCAAAAGTGTATGATTATCCAAATGTGTTGCAATTCTGTAGCCCCTCTGCTAAAACTGGATTGACATGAAAATTTGATACTAGAAAACCAACTTCAAAGGGCCAGTCTGTACCCAGCTTCTGAGAACGTGGTTCTTCCCACTTACCGTACCCTCATCAGGGTCATAGAGCCTCTGTATCAGCTGGACTGTTGTGCTTTTCCCACAGCCACTGTTCCCAACCAGGGCTACTGTCTGCCCACTCTGCACCTTCAGGTTGAGGCCCTTCAAGATCTGAGGCAAAAGGAGAAAGAACACATTTCATGACAAAGCCCTCAAAAAGAATTTGGAAAAAAAAGTATCAAATAAGGGAGTTAAAATCTTAAATCAAAAAGCACATTAATATCAAAATAATAGAAACTTTATCTTAAGAGGATGAAACAATCAACCTGAGTTAGGAATTCCTACAAGTACAGTACCTTGACATTAGCTCGAGATGGATAAGAAAAGTGAACATCATTGAACTCCAAATTCCCTTTGATGCTGTCTGGTTTGTGTCCTCTCTCTGAAAAACTGTCAATTTTAGGATTCTAAATAAAACAAAATTCAATGACTATTTCATCATAGAATAAACAAATAAATACATTTTTTAGGAATATGATTCAGCAAGTTCCAAAAATAGAATCTGAAATGGCACACTCTCCATAATATGAGACAGAACCCACAGTGAGAGAGAGAGAGAGAGAGAGAGAGAGAGAGAGAGTGTTTGTGTGTGTGTGTGTATGCGTGTGCGTGCGTGCGTGCGTGTGTGTGTGTATGCGTACATTCGCACCTATGCGTGCAGTTTCAGGAAACATTCTTTTTCAGAAAACAGGCTTTTTCTGAAAAGCACATAATAAATATTAATGTCATTTCATGAACTATTTACTTTCTGTTTTGGTATATCTTCATAAATGTTCTAAACATTCAGAGATATGCATACTTATACAACTGCAAAAACAAAAACATACTATAATTGATAAGGCCAGGTATTTTAGCATTTAGGGAAAATCAGTTTTTTCCTAAGTAGTAACTGTAATGGATTAGTTTGAGAAGACTCACTGAATAATTAATGATTACAACATGGTTTAGGAACCATGTAAACTTCCAATGTATTCAGAAACTGGGCACTTTTTTCAAGATTTAGATCAATGAAATAAGAGGTTTTGCTTGGATTAAATTATCAAATTTCAGTGAACTACTTGCACTTTATTTGTGCAATGTAGTGTCACACTTGAGTATGTCAAAAATGGTTTTATCACAGTGGTACACTCAACTCAATACAGTTGATTCAAAATCTTATAAAAATGCAGTGATAATTTTGGGGGGGACATATCACAGCAAAACAAACTGTCAATTTTAGTCCTATAAATAACTTATCTACTAGCTGCTCCATCCTATATAGAAATCAAAATATTCTCAATCTGGCTATAGCATGAGAGAGAGAAAAACTAAGAAAACAAACATCTTTAGTTTGCACTGTAATAATAACACACTAGTACAAATGTATGTCTCTGAAATAAAATTAGTGCCGATATATTATCTAAAGATAAACTTATGTACACATTAAGGGTCATTTTGTTTCAATCATTGCTATGAGGAGGCCATTAATTTCATGTTTTAAAATTCTGCTGGAGTCAGTATAACTTAGTAGAGTTGAATTAAAAAAATGTAATCTAAAGTCCGATTTAATTATCTAAGCCTTAAAGACATTTTCAGCATTAAACTATAAACTACTTACACTATCGATAATATCAAAGATCACATAGGCTGCTCCTCTTGCATTGGCGAAAGCATCAATACATGGTGCAGCCTGACCAACACTAAAAGCTCCAATTAGGATTGAAAAAAAGACCTGAGCAAAAGAACATAAGGAAAAGTCACATCACCCTCTGGCATTCATTATTATCTGCATTATGACTTGCTGGAAACATACTACATGAAGGGTTGGTTTAGGTTTGTCATTTTAAATTGTTTAGAATTCTAACTTTTTATTGAGACATAATTGTATATCTTTATTGGGTATATTATAATAACTTGATACATGTAAATAATGAGTAATCACCAAATCAGGGTAATAAGCACTTCTAACATCTCAATAAAAAGTTTAAAAATTAAAATAAATGTTAGTAAAGAGGAAAATTCACACGATTAATATAGCATTCATTACCCAATTAGTTTCTCTAGCCCTCAAACACACACACACACACACACACACACACACACACACAACTTTTTGGCTCACTTGCTGCTCTTCTCCTGAACATTTAAGAAAAAAAAAAAATCCCACCAAAACAGATGTTATGAAGTTAATGCAACTGAGCCCATGCGTGCAGAGCTCCCTCATGCTAGTGTGACTCAGCCCTGTGCTAGGGGAGATGTCATCATCCCCATACTCCAAACAAGAAAACCCAGAAGACAAACTCATCACAAAAAGTGAATGGCAAAGTCAGGATTCAAACTCCCTTCTTCATAGAGCTTCAATAGTAAACATGGAAATGAAGAAAGGTGGTAAACCTCTCAACTAACACTAGAGAGGAGATACAAGTGAGAAAAACTAGACTCAGATTCATGCATGCACACAACATAACAATATAATTTGTTAAGCATCGTTCCCCAGTATTTCCTCTTTCCCACTCCCTGGCCCTGGTCTCTCTCCTCTATTCTACTGGGCTCCCTTCTATTTTCATGAGACACCCCACCACCACCACACACACCTTTCTTTTTCCATTTTCTTCTATAGCTTCCACTTATGAGAGAAAACATATGGTCCTTGATTTTCTGAATTTGGTTTATTTTGATTAACACAATGTTCTCAAGTCCCATCCATTTTCCTACAAGTGGCATAATTTTGTTCTTTATGGCTAAATGGCTACATGTTGTTCTGATTGTCACTGTTACAGAAATATAGTCACAGAGTATTGCTAGTTTATTAAAAAAAATTACAAAAAGGTATACATAATATGATTATAATTTGGAAAGAAAAAGGTGCATATATGTAGAAAATGATCTGGAAGATACACACCAAAAATTATCAAATATATATAGATGATTAGATTATAAATAATTTTAATTTTTTGAATTCTGTATTATAATCCTTAGTATAATTAATACATATTATTTTTATAATTATGAAATGAAGGTATTTTCATATAGAAAAATGAACCAATACATCTTCTATTTCAGATAGTAGATGTTTTATTACTTTAATGTTCTCTTGTATAATGCTCTATTTATAACAATAATACTTTCTTATACATGAAACTCAATAACAGAATGAGGTTGACTCTAATAGATGTTTGTTTATTCATAAATTCATTACATTTTTATTACCTTTATGTGTTGAATGTTTCTCAAATGATCTAACCATATGTTGTTGTTTTGTCCAACTCAGAATTATAACTTGTATGTTCCAGAAAGCCAGCACTGCTCACAGCACAGCAAAGATTAACCAAAAGAGAAAACCCTGTAATCATGGCTCATCCTTCCCCAATGAGGAATGTGAAGGAAAAGAGAAGGTATATAGAGAAATAATATTTTCAGATTCATCATGAATATTAGGAAAATTACTTACTGTCATTGCATTTCCAATAGTATATTCTTTTGATATAACTAGAGTGGATCCATACCAGAAGGCCAGTGCATAGGATGCATATATTAACAGGAAGGCAATGCCCATGGAAATGTTTGCTGAGATAGCTTTTTTAATTCCAATTTTTTTGGCATTTTCTAAATATTTCTGATACCTACCAGAAAATGAGGGGGGAGATGTTAGAGTAAGAATTAACAATTCATAATCTGAGCCATACTCACTTCCTGTATAGTCAGAGGTTTAAGGAACAAAGCTACCAAAGTAACAAACCCTTGGTGAGACCCAGTTTGCTGAGACGTGACCCCATGAAGGATCAGCTCACACTAGAACAGGGCCAAGTCTGCTCCTTCCTAGCCTGGACCCATTTGCCTTAGTCCCCATCAGGTCAAGCAGTATTCCTGGGGTGTTCCAGAGTGAAGTGTCACTCCTGGGATATGAAGAACTTTTCACATTCACGGCCAACATTTCAAGTCAGGGTCAAGGTGGATGTAAAGAGAACAACCAGCCAAGAATAGAGACAAAATGTAAATTGCATTCTAGACTCTAAAGTGGTTAGATTTTTCACTCAGGTCAATTTCTTTTCTCTAGAAAAAGGAAAACATTCTCTTTATTGCTCTAGTGGGTAAGGGATAGAAATTTTACATTTTTTGACATAAAATTGGGCTTCTGGATTTGATTTTTTTAAAAATCAAGGTGACCTTCAACTGTCCAGCTAGGTTCAAGGTTATAAAGTGGTCACAATATGGGATACAGATTTTTTTTTTTAAGTTTAGTTTCATCATCTGAAAAATAGAGTTAATGCCTACTTAGTAAGATAACTGTGAGGTAAATACATAATCATAAAAAATAGTATAGTACTTGGCATATAATTGGCAAAAGCTGCTAATTCTTATTCATATTACTATAATCATTAGAATTTCATTTCTTCCTAAATTTTGCTCATTCTATTACTCTCTTAATTTTGAATAATAATTAAAATTCATATTACTGGTTCTATAATTTGATATAAAGGTACAAATGTTTAGATTGATTCTGTTAAATTATGGGTTTTTTTTTCTTACATCAAGTTAAATTAAGCCTGCTTTTCCACACTAGATCCAGAGAGTGTGAAAATTTAACTTGGGCTCCCTGAAATCTGAAAAGGTATCCAATGGATATACAATGAAGCTTCAGGGGGAAATATCATATGAATTTAGGGTATTTCTCTTTTTAACAACAACAACAAACCAGCAACACCACCTTTATTTTCTTGGTTCAACCAAATGAGACATGGGAATTAGCTTTTACAAAAAGTATGCTGCCACCAAAAATATTGTCTTTTTAAATAGTAAAAGTGCCCAACTCTTCAGAGTACTTTTCTCCATACTGGATGCCACATCAATTTAGCAGAGCTGCCTCTGTGGGGTGACAGCCAACATGCCACACCCAGTACTGTGAATACTTCTGCATGGCTGAGCCTCAAAGCACGTGCAGCAAGATTGACATCTGTCCCAGTGTGACACAGGGCTCAGGTGACAGTGGCAGACATACTGTAGTTACCTTCACTTAGGTGGCTTGCTTATCGCGGCTAATGGAGCAGCACTGATTACACTGACATCCTGAGGTCCAACTGAGGGTTAGTGTGGCCTGTGTGGACTATTGTGTACAGGAAGCAGCAGTGAGAGAGAAAAAAGGAAGAGGTTAGAGAACCAGGAACATGTTGGTTTTGAAGAGGGGTTAAGGAATAGAAAGGGAGAAGATGAAACAGAAAGGATGGGGGCAGCTTTGCTTTTCAACATTAGAAAGCTTCCAGAGAGTTTTTATTTCAAAGGGCCGTGAGTATCAGGAGTCCTACAACACAGAAAAAGAAGATTCTTCACATGGATTCATACCTTGTCTATATTAGGGGACTTTGTTCTTTAAAGGAAATATTAAATCATGAGTTATATTTAAATAAAGCACAATTCTTTTCCATGGATGCATACTCATCCCCAAACTCATCCAAATGTACACATGAAATATATACAGCTCTTTATATATCAATCAAATGGGGGGGTTTTGTTGTTGTTTTTCGGTACTAAGGATTGAACTCAGGGGCACTCGACCACTGAGCCACATCCCCATCCCTATTTCGTATTTTATATAGAGACAGAATCTCACTGAGTTGCTTAGTACCTCCCCATTGTTGAGACTGGTTTTGAACTCGTGATCCTCCTGCCTCAGCCACCTAAGCTGCCGGGATTACAGGCATGTGCCATTGATTTTTTTTTTTAAAGCATTTACACAGGGCTATAGAGAAGAGTTTGGGTTTGCTGGGCTTATTCTGGACCATTAAGACTGAAAGCCAGAGGCCAGGCTGGAAAGTTTCACCTTGTCTTTATGGAGGATTCATATAGCCCTACAGAAAATCCTGCACTATAACTGGGAAGTCCGTATCGTCTCAGGTTTTTCCTCTCCTACATTCCAGTTCAGAATCATCAAGGGAGAGAAAAAAGAATTTTGATAACTGCACCACAATATTATTGGTGTCCTTTGTAATTCTACACATTCTGTTTTATGCATTTAAAAACAGTATTCCTAGAAGGGAGTCCATAGGCATCATCAGACTTCCTAAGGAGTCTGGAACATAAAAGAGTGTGCCTGACATCGAAGTGCAGCCGACAGTACAGGGTGATTATATTCTGGGAAGGGAGGGTTAATATCAGGAAAGACAAAGTAGCAAACACATACCACAAAAGAATGAGCAACAAAACGTAAAAGTGGGTTCTTTGAACTGGTGGACAAAGAACCTTCCTGACCTTTCCAGCTCTTTGTTCTGGCCCCCGAAAGCTATCACGGTCCTGATGGCTCCCAGAGCCTCTTCTGCCGCGGCACCCGCTTTTGCATAGGCAGCTAGTTCTTTGTCACTGAATGCAGAGAGTATCTGGACAGAAAAGAAACAGTCATGATTTTTGTAGTGGGAGAAAAGTTAAAAGATAGTCTGGGTCACTCTTTACCTACTTTTTCTTCCAAAACCCTCTGCTTTACCAAACATCAAAGTCAAACAGCAAATGACACGTAGAGTACTAGATCCACTGGCTGCTTCTACCTCCTACAAAGGCTGGATCTGATTCAGCTGGCAGACTTCCCAAGAGAAGTCAGGAAAAGGAACCACACATCATTCTCTAAATAGTGTTTTTGGCAATAGTGTCAAATTCCACACCTACTCTATTTTTTCACTGTTTATTGTAAGGTAAAATAAATTAAAACCTTATGCTTTCTCTTAAATGTGTCATGATTTTTATCTACAAAGAGAATAATTTCAGACTTACTCCTGGGCGATCTACTGAATAATAAGATGGCCAAACAAGATGTTTCAGGAGAAAAATAAAGGGAGAATCCAAACAGAGAGAACAAGTAGTTCACTAAGTAAATCATCAGCCCCAGAAAGAACAAAAATTGCCAATAAACTTCTCAACTCTGAAGTGTTAGCTGAAGTAAAGCAGATTATATATATATAATATATATATATATTATCATAGGGCAAAACTGGCACAATGCAACATAACTGTCATGAGTAACAATTAAAAATAAATGGAACAAAAAATACCAACTTTATTTGAAGTCATGCAATAATTTGGAGGAATGTTATATTTAAAAGTGTTTCCTTAAATAGGGATATAACCATACATGTCACTTAGACTACCGTGCCAGAAGATTTAGCTAAAGAAATAATACAGCAGTGCTAAAAGCCTGTAATTGAGGTTAGAACTGTGACTTTTAAATGATATTAAAAGTTAATTTCCTTATCAAAGCTCTATATTCCAACATGCTTCTAGATGTGGTTTCTACTGATGTTTAACACCGATTTGTGTAAGTCCCAGCACCTGGGTAATAAAAACAACTGTATGTGTGGGTTAACACACATGAAAATGCCCAGGCTTCACAGACCTTTGCCCAAACAGCTGCAGAGAGTCCCAGGAGAGGGCTGATGGCCATTATCACAAGGGTGAGCTTCCATCCTCTGATGAACCCCACTATGAATCCTGCAAAAAACGTGGCTATTGCTTGAAAGAACATTCCAACCTTGTCACCAATTCCTTCACTGATTTTGGAGATGTCACTAAAAAAGATCACACCTAAGTGGTTACAGGCAGGAGGTCTTGGGTTAGAAAGGTGAAAAAGACATTTAACAAACACATAGATAAGTAAAACATGTTCATACTACTGTAAGCCTCTTTCAGAGTCTTAGCCTCTTGAATGATACTTTCCCCACCTAAATACTGCACAAAGGAAGAAATTCAGGATTAGTTCATGCTTCTAAGAAGTTAGTGTTATTAAACTCCATAGTATTAAATTGGTAATCCTATTAGAAGCGCATTAACATTTTGAACACATGAATCAATTTGTTTAAGAAGAGGACTTAGGAAGGGGATTGCAGCAGTAACAAGCAGTAGTCACAGGGAAATATTATTTCCTATTACAAGTTGAGCATCCTTCATACAAAAACCTGAAATTTATTTATTTTTTATTTATTTTTTTTTTATTGTGGGTTGTTCAAAACATTACAAATTTCTTGACATATCATATTCGACACTTTGATTCAAGTGGGTTATGAACTCCCACCTTCACCCCATACACAGATTGCAGAATCACATCAGTTACACATCCATTGATTTACAAATTGCCATCCTAGTGTCTGTTGTGCTCCTCTGCCTTTCCCATCCTCCACCCTCCCCCCTCCCCACCTCTCCCCTCCCCTCCCCTCCTCTCTCTCTACCTCCTCCACTGTATAACCCTGAGGGTCTCCTTCTATTACCATGCAATCTTCCTTCTCTCTNATTTTGTTGCATATGGATTTCCAGTTTTCCCAGCACCATTTGTTGAAGATGCTATCCTTCCTCCATTGCATGCTTTTAGCCCCTTTATCAAATATAAGATAGTTGTAGTTTTGTGGATTGGTTTCTGTGTCCTCTATTCTGTACCATTGGTCCACCCGCCTGTTTTGGTACCAGTACCATGCTGTTTTTTTTACTATTGCTCTGTAGTATAGTTTGAAGTCTGGTATCGCTATACCGCCTAATTCACACTTCCTGCTTAGCATTGAAAAACCTGAAATTTAAATGCTACAAAATCTGAAATTTTTGAGCATGATGATGGTGCTCAAAATGTTTTAGAAATTCGGAACATTTCAGATTTCATATTTTTGGATTAAGGATGCTCAGCAGGTGAAGTCTAGGTAAATATTTCAAAATTTGAAATACTCCAAAATATGAAATGTTTCTTGTCCCAAGCATTTGAGATAAGGGGTATTCGACAGTATAGGGAATAACAGAGAAGAGTTCCTTGCTTCTGACAGTGACTCTATTCTCATAGCAGTCAATGTGATCCTCTGAAAATTATCATGTTACTCCTCAGCCTGAAAACCTCCAGTGGCTGCCATTTCTCCCAGACTGAAAGCTAAAGCCCTTATTAAGGCCTATGGCTCTAGATGCCTTGATCTTCCCTCCTTTTTTTGACCTCAACTGCTCCTGATGCTCTTGCCAGAATTTCCATCAGGAAAAGTTTATCTTCTATCTCCCCCTGCTGGAATGTAAGCACCAAAAGGACAGAGATGTTTTCTTTATTCACTAATATACCCCAACCCCCAGAACACTGCTTAGTGTATAGTAGCCACTCAAATATATGTTGAAAAAGTGAAAAGTCAATACTTACTAAAACAAATTTCTTAGCGAATTAATGCAATCATTCATTTATCTACATGACCATCATTCCTGAAGGTCTAGCCCCTGTCAGGCCCTAAACTCCATGAGAAACAAACAGCTCAAATGTGCACTCATTTCTCAAGTCAACCTTTTAAACAGTTGTGAAGAAGATTAATGGATATGGGAAAGATGCAGTGGGACAGGCTGTAGATGGTTCCAGGATTGACAATCAGATGATATATCTCCAATTTATATCAATTACTTAATCTAGTGATTTGTTTCCACATAAGCCTTCCCCAGCAAATTTTCACAGTTAGTGTTTAATTTTTGATGAAAGTATAACACTTACTCTGTTAATCGTGTGTTGAGTTCAGCGGTGTCATTGACGTCAAACCAGCCTATCTCCTGTCGTAGGATAGCATGAAAAAACTTTTGCCTAATTTTTTTAATCTGTCGGCCAGCTGCCAAAGTCCAGAATGAAACTTGGATATAGGCAGCAACAAGAACTCCAGCACCTAATCCTGAATAGTAATATGCATATCTGGAAAATAATTAGAAAGATTCTTTTGAATACTGTCCTTTATCCATTTCTTTTCAGAGAAATTTCAGAATTGAAAATTAAGCAGTTTACTAAACTAATCATGAAGACCATATAAGACATTATAATAAATCCTTAAATTTCCTCTTTCTCTTAAATTACAAGATGAGGAACTTCATGATGGCAAGTCTGTTTACTTAAACTATTATCCAGTTAAAACAAATGAATCGTTGTGGTTAACTGCAAAAACAAATGGTGCTAATGATTCATTTTAAATTATTGATAATTTGTAAATACCATTTAACTCTTCTTTCATAATTGTATCCTAGGCTTGCATATTATATTATACTGAAAAGGTTCTAGCATAATTACGTATTGCAAATACAGAAATAAACAGAGCAAGCGAAATGATACTTAGTGTGGTTTTCCATATCATTTACACAAATAACCAAAAAGCATCTCTTCTTCTTTGACAGAAGACAAAAATATTCTTTAAAATAATAGGGTAGAACATCATGAATTCAAATTAATTTGAAGTAGATGCTTAACCAAGTAAGTAGAAAGTTAGTACCTTTAAAAAAAATAGATATGTTTCAACATTCTCAATTTTTAATCTAATTATACAAGTGTTTCCAGATAGAAACTTTTCAGGCCTGCTTTAGCATATAGATCACACTCATTTTAATCAGCAAAATCAGTTGATATGCAATCATAGAAATATTATGATAGAGGCTTTGGAGATTTTTATTGAGAAGACTGAAAGAGTGAGAAAATGACATAAATGACACTGTTGGATCAAATGGCCAAATTGAAATACAAATAGTAGATTAGAGAAAGTATTATATGAATATTAAATTTACTGACGCTTATAACTTTACTGTAGTTATATAAGAGAATATCTTTATTCTTGGGTACCATGATGAAGTAAAGGGCCATGATGGATGTAACTTAGTTGACACTGGGGACTGAGGCACAAATGATAGTAACAAGTGGATCTGGTAAAGAGTACAGATATTCTTTGTGTACTCTTACAACTCTATAGTTTTAAATTATTTTCAAGTGAAACATTAAAAGTAGTATACCATATGTATGTATACATAAATTACCTCGTCATTTCTTCTTCTAGAATTCTGCCTGGATTTATCAGTGACAATGAAAAATTCACTAAATGAAAACAAAACAAAATTTTAAAAAACATTTTTTAGAAGTTGAATGATTAAAAGGCACTGATAGTCAATTTTAAAAGTCTATTAAGAATATAAATATATAAACCATATATAAAAGATGCTACAGTTAAGTTTCTCTAATAAAGTTTCTCTCTCTCTCTCTCTCTCTCTCTCTCTCTCTCTCTCTCTCTTTCTTCTTCACTTCTTCACACTCAAGTGTACTTTTCACTTCACTCAGGTACACAGCCCTGGGGTTTATGTTCAGGACATCAGGTGCCCAGAGGGGGAGATAAGCCCTCCAGGGTTTTTGCCATCCTAGGGGTCTTGACCTTTGGCAAGCAGCTTCCTAAGATAGCCTAGAGGGGCTGATGAAAGACAGGAGGCCAGGACGCACAATTACACACATGGCAGAAAAGGCCAAAAGAAATGGTTAAAATGAAACAAAATGTAAGGGGCTCTTTTTTTGTTTGTTTGTTTCTTGGTGGCTCAAAGTACTTTATAAGTACTTGATTCTGTATATTTTATTTTTATATCTTTGCTTTTCCTTTAACATGCTTCCTTATGACATATGTAGGAGAAAGGTTGAATTACATCCAAAAAAATTAAAGATGGAAGATACCTGAATTACTCAAAGATAAGACAGCAATAGCTGGCAATTGCTCAAGTTCTACATTCTATGTCTTCTTTCCTAGCCATACTGTCTTCTGGTATTTTTTAACCAGTATTAATCGAAAGGAAATTATTATCTGTTAATTTGATCTCATTTGATAAAAAATGTCCCAGTGCCTTTCCTGGTTTGCCTGTTTTAATAACAGCTAATATTTCTTGAATGCTTATTGGACACCAGGCATTGTTTTGAGCATCTTATGTGCATCAACTTATTTAATTTTTCACAACAATTTCATGAGGTGGGACTATTTGATAAGTCCACACTTTACAGAAGAGGAAACTGAGCAGAGAGAAATGAAGTAACTTTTCCAAAGCCACACAACTAGCAAGTTGCAGAGTTGAATCCAGCCCAGGCAATTTGATCTATGCTCTAACACTATGCTATACTGTTTGAAAAGTGAGGTGATGACTTACTTTCACTTAAGAAAACACAGAGTGAAAAAAAATAAAAAGGAAAATGCCTGTATCTACTGTATTCATGACATAAAGAGGAGGACATACAATCAATCAACAAGTACATGAAAAAATGCTCACCATCTCTAGCAGTCAGAGAAATGCAAATCAAAACCACCCTAAGATACCATCTCACTCCAGTTAGATTGGCAATTATCCAAAAATACTAGTAACATTAAATTTTGGTGAAGATGTGAGGAAAAACGTACTCTCATACATTACTGGTAGGACTACAAATTGGTGCAACCACTCTGGAAAGCAGTATGGAGATTCCTCCGAAAACTTGAAATG
>NW_026000137.1:5612529-5631741 GCF_001458135.2 Marmota marmota marmota | reverse complement strand
GTAGAGGAGGGAGGAGAGAGAGGAGGGAGGGGAGGGGGGGGATAGTAGATGATAGGAAAGGCAGCAGAACACAACAGACACTAGTATGGCAATATGTAAATCAATGGATGTGTAACTGATGTAATTCTGCAATCTGTATATGGGGTAAAAATGGGAGCTCATAACCCACTTGAATCAAAGTGTGAAATATGATATATCAAGAACTATGTAATGTTTTGAACAGCCAACATAAAAATTTTAAAAAAAAATCCAAAAAAAAAAAAAACCACACCATTGGGGAAATGCGCAAGTAGGCACTTCCCATTTACCCTGGAGACAAAGTCTTCTTTTTTTGTTCTTTTAACATGTGTAAATAGCCTAGGGGTCATGTTTTCTTGGTGATGTGTATCTCCCTTATTTTTTTTTCAAAGAAAGATAAGTTTTTAGTTAGTTTAAAACTTAAGCTACCATCAGTATTAGTCACCAGCTAGTGGTCCAGATTGTGCCATAATTTTTCCTACTGATGTGAAATGTTTCTGGTTAGCTCTTGATCAGTTATCAGACCCTTGAGGAATCCTACCCTAGTTTATTTCTCTTCTTATCAGTTTAGTTTGGTTCTGTGTGCCCATTTTCTTCCTGAGCTCTTAGCTATGGGAAATAAGAACTGGGTTTGGAATTACAGGCAGAGAAGCTATTCTACAGTTATCGTTATCATTTGTAGAAATCATTGTTGGGTTTTTCCTCTCTGAACTTAAGTTTTTTTTCTTCCAATACCTACTTCAAAATTTTTAATTCTCTATATAAGAATATCATATTCCAAGTTGACTCTCCCTCCTAGGAAATAAGAATCTATCAACATTCTAGATTTGACCTGCTCCTTTCTCAAGAGTCCCAGGCCAAGAATGGCAATCTAATTTAGGGTTAATAACCAGAGCAACCTCATATCCCCCAGGAAGCCCAGAGTATTGGTGGTTAGAGATAAGCAAGACAAATGTGTATTGGTGGGTACTCTAAAGAGTCAAGGATTCTATAGGGCTGGGGTTGTGGTTCAGTGGTAGAGCGCTCGCCTATCACGTGTGAGGCGCTGGGTTCGATCTTCAGCACCACATTAAAAGAAAGGTATTGTGTCTAACTACAACTAAGAAAATATTAAGAAAAAAAAAGGCAAGGGATTCTATATATGAAAAGAGCCTGAACCTGTATTGTCAGATGCCACCTAAGATGCTTCAGTCCCATAAACAATCCCCAAGTGGTTAACTGGTCTGATTTTCTTGACATCATTGAGAACCTTGGAAAAATAAAGATGTGCCAGGCCAGGCACAATGGCATATGCCTGTAATCCCAGTGGCTCAGGAGGGTGAGGCAGGATGATCATGAGCTCAAAGCCAGCCTCAGCAAAAGTAAGGTGGTAAGCAATTCAGAGAGACCCTGTCTCTAAATAAAACACAAAATAGGTTTAGAATGTGGCTCAGTGGTTGAGTGTCTCTGAGTTCAATCCCAGTGCCCCAAAAAAGAAATAAAGATACCTAGGCTCTACCCAAGCCCAATTAAACCAGAACCTCTGGCTGAGCTCAGAGCATAGTATGCTTTAAAAGCACCCCAGTTTATTCTAATGTGACAAAATGGAAAATTCCCACACCAGAGTACCTGAATGCGTCCCATAACAAGGAAATGGGGGAAACTGTTGAAATTACCTATTCATTTTAGAGAGCTCCCTTAAAATCCATCCATATCATACATGAAGAATAAAATCCTAGTTTGTTTCATTACCGAGTTTTCAGCTAGTTTCCCCAATATTTACTGATCATTTATGTTCCAGATACTTTACACAAATCACCTTATTTAATTCTATCAGTAAGTCATTAACTTCAAGGATGAGAATAATAAGGATTGTAGAGGTTAAGCAACTTTTCCATTGTCACACAGTGAGTTACATTATGAGTTCTGAATAATATGTGAATACATTGGGCATTAGGGAAGCAGAGTCCTCCTTGTCACATTTGAACATCAAAGTAAACCAATGCCTGCCTATCTTGATTCTGACTAGGACTTCTTTAATTATATAGAACTATTCAGCAGCAAAAAAAAAAAAAATAGAGCTGGGGTTTGTTCAGGCATCTTTGCGCTATGGACAGTTAATTAAAGTAACCTGGAGCTCAAACATGACTTTTCTCCCTCAGCTGGAAAGTTGATGCAAGGATATGCAGAGTGCACTTCCCCACAGGATTTTCTAGATTATTGTAATCACATAGTCTTGGCATCAAAGGTATCAAGTTCTTGACTCTGCAGATGAACTGTTTTCTATGACTCTGTTCTTAGGTTTTGGATGCAAAATGTTTTGTGCATAGTTTCTCAACAACTGAATCATTGTGAGGGAACAACCCTGTCATGGAGTAGCTCTTATTCTGTTGACAAGGATGGGCTTGTTCACAGTAAGTCATTGTCAGATCCTCTTGTAATTTAAACCTTTTCATCTTCTAACATTCTCTTCACATTTGGCTTCCATTAAGTCTAGTTGTCCAAGAATCCAACAACCATAAAGAATAGACTCTAAATAAACTTTACTCCTATTTGATGAGCTAGGGCCTCTGCAAAATACCCTATCTGCTCCCACCTCCCATGCTGTTTTCTAACCTCTGCAACTCCAAACATACCAACGAACACTCTAAATTTAGACTGAGTAGACTTTAAAGACATTTCCTGCAAAGAGATCCAAGAATAATAGTTTTACAAACTACCAAAGAATGGGTATTAGAAACTCATCATATTTGTGGGACTTTCCATTCCAATTCCTCCAAGACAGCCTAGTGACCAGTTGGCTACAGAGCATGAAGGTTCATAAACTAGAGTGTGTATCTGGAGGCTGCTGAGACAAAGTTGGAAACTCTCATGAGTTTATCACTCCAGCAATCACTTACTCACGCAGTTCCCTGGAAAGACCTTGAAGTTGCCCCTGGGCATACCACCTAATACCTGCCTGCCTTGTCCAGCTTCAAAGCCATTCCTGCTCCAAATAAACAAGTTGTGGAATTCTTCTTGTGTTAGTAAAAACAAAAACAGGACACAGAAAATTGGTCCAAAAGCAAACTGATCTGTGATAAGTGAGTTGAACTGTTTTAATCTAATTTAAAAAAAAAATAATTGGGATAAAATATGCATCACATAATATTTACCATCTTAACTGTTTTTTAAGTGTGCAGTTCAGTAATATTAAGCATATTCATATTGTTGTGCAACCAATCTCCTGAAGTTTTCATCTTGCAAAACTAATGGGAAATTCTATGCCTATTAAACAAGAGCTTCCCATTTCTCCCTCCCCCAGCCCCTGCAATCACCATTCTGCTTTCCATTTCTTCTACGACTCTTACCACTCTAGACATCCCATAGAAATGGAATCATATGATATTTGCCTTTTTTCTGACTGGCATATTTTACTTAACATAAGGTCCTCAAGGTTCATTCATGTTGTAGCACATGTCAGAATTTCCTTCCTTTTTTAAGGTAAATTATATCACATTATTTGCATATGCCACATTTTATTTATCCACTCATCCATTAAACAGATTTTTTGAAACTCTGAGTAGAAACAAATTTTTGATTAATAGTTGGGTTTCATTATTGGCATCCCTCTGATATATGTGTATGTGTGTGTGTATATATATATGTGTGTATAATATATATATACACACAAATACATACCTATGTACAAATTAATATGTAATAGATCTAGATCTTCTAAAAGACAAAGAAACATAAAAAGAAAACATAAAATTTCTACTTCTCTCACTTCCTTAAAGACTTTTTACAGTCTGGGCCCTGCACATGCTAGACAAGCACTGTACCATGCAGATCCAACCCCAGCCATCCTTTAAGACTTTTAAAACTATCCTTTCCTACTCCAACTTCATCTTCATAGTATTTGTGTTAAGGTTTTTGTCACTGGTCAAGCCTAAGAAATCTATTTATAACTTTCCCATTTTTTCCCCTGGGTAAAATACACATGGTCATAATCATGGTTGGGAAGATAGAAAGAGCTGGGTTTTAATTGTATCCTAAAAAACTCACCAATGGTGAACTATGGACAAGTTATTTGTCCCCTCCAAGCCTTTGTTTCTTCATATATCAGAGAATAATATTATCTACTGTGTAAGACTGTTCTTAGGATGGTTGCGTGAAATACTATATGTAAGGTAATTGGTGTAGGACATAGCACATAGTAAATGCAAAGAAAAAACACTGTTTTTGTTGTTGCTGTTATAAAGAGATTCTTTTAAGAGATAATAATATTTGAGAATAAAGAAACTGGTTTTGTAGGAGCTTGCTTTAACTACTCAAAGGACAACTGGATTTCTAAAAGATATAAATATATGTAAACATATCCTACTATATTAATAATCAAGCAGTTGTATTCTTTTACATAATTATACTCATGCCTTACAACTGCAACTAAACATCGTTCTTAATCAGTGAACAATAAGAATTCTTATGGAATAATATCTAAATGTTGAAGTACATTTTTCTCAGTTATCTTTGCTAAAATACAAAAGCTGTCTTTCATACATACATACTTACATATACATATGTATTTATATTTATTTAAATTCTACTATCTGTCTGCCAGTAAAGCTTTAGTTGGTCTTCTACAGCTTAGGGGCCTCAAGGTTGCTTGGAGGAACAGCCATCAGGCTTGGTAGAAACCATGGAAATCTTCTTTTCAACATTGAATTTGAAGATTATGAAAATAAGCATAAATTCTGGATCCCTACTCCAACAGTGTTGGCAGGCCCCCTTTTATAAATGATGTTAATTCACAGATTAACTTCTCAGTAACTATAGTCATTTGGGTGAGTTCCTTTGGATTCACACTGAATCCATTTGCTCTTTAATGAAGTGTCATATCCAATTCTGGTTGATCCAAAAAAAATTGTACACAGGAAATGGGTGTAATTTTTTAAAGAGAGGTGGGCAGGAGAAAAAAAATTAAAACAGGAAACATAAGTACAAGCTGAGCATAACTAAGAAGTACTGTCATGCTAATGATGTATTTTGTAACTTACCAGTAATCACTGATGGAATGGACATCACATAGATATATTTTGTTATATTCTATCATCCTTAAGTAGAATGACTCTTCTATTTATTGACATGTAAATATTCCTGTGTGTTGCCTTACTTAGTATTAAAGTCAAACAGCACACATAAATTTTTTGAAATTTAAATGAGCACTTGAGGGATTTTCTAGGAATTTTACAACTCCTTTGGTAATATCTGGTGTCATCCAGATGTCTAAATCTTTAAACAAGTAGACGATGAATATTATAATAAATTCTGAATCTCTCACCCAGTTAAAGAAATACTACACATTGAAAAAAAAAAGGAGAGAGAGAGAGAGAGAGCACAAAAACACTTACCTGGAAAGGAGAAGTTTCCATTGGTATTAACAAATCTATCAGTCATTTCTCCAAACACTATCATCATGAGGGGAAGACCTGATCCATGAGCTATGGCCATGACGGTTCCCCAAAACATAAACAATTTATCCTGCCAATCAGAGTATCTAAACTAAAAAATAAAAAGAAAGAAAACAATGCTTATCTTGTTAAATTCTTATCTTATTAATTTCTCTTTTTCCACAATTTTATGCCCTTTGGATTTTCATTTAAAAAAGAGAACGGCAATCCAAATCATTAAGAGACTATACTTCCATTTCTATTGCTTAGTCTCTATTTTTTGCATCTTTCCTCTCTTTTTATACTTTTTTATTGGGTGTGTTGCAAACTGTTCATGATTCTTTTTAGTTTATACTTGGTGAAGAAATCAATCTAATTCTGTTTAATAAGTATGTGATTTAGGTACACGATTATAACGTAATCAGAAGGTATAGGTTTGGTTGCATTAATAATATTGTTTGATCTCCCAGAGCCTCTGAGGTTATAAATTAAATCAACAAGGGACAGACATTAAGTTGACACACACATCATATCCTTAAGACAGTATTCAGAATCTTTGAGAGAGAGAATTAAAAATAGACAGCAATTAGACCCTCCAAGTTTGAGGACTAGATCCCTTTAAAAGGTTAATTCAGCTCGGTAGTCAAGTGTTCTAACACATTTAATGGACAGCCTATCTGTGGACTTCAGGAAAGTGGTGCTGATGGAGAGGATGCCCATGTAGAATCTTGAAGGATGGGCAACTGCGGAATGTGGCAGAAGTAGGGGATGTTTAGGCTTAAAACAGCAATATGACTGGAGTCTACAGGAGTGTTTAAGTAACTCTCATCAGGGAATTCCTGAAGATCATATTGTAAGGCTTGGGAAAGGATATTAGAGAGAGATAAAAAGGCCTGCCAGGCTATGCAAAGATCTTGGACTTAGTACTATCTACAGAGAGGAGGGATGAATGACACCAATTGTCACAGTGAATCTTACAACCCCAAAGAGCTAACTGCACATCAGTGTCATAACACTTTGTTTCTTTCTGTCTTTTTAATTCTCTCCATTCTCATCTTTTCTCAATATTTTTGATGGACCTCTCTATGATTCTTTGCTCTTTTTTCCTCCTCTGCCTTCCAAACTACATCTTCTTTCACTTCCATTTCTATAGCTTAGTCTCTATTTTTTGCATCTTTTCTCTCTTTTTATACTTTTCATTCACCAACCTTTTGGAGAAAAAGAACCGTTATTGACAGAGTGGGTAATGAGTCAGGATAGTAGATTAGAATCTGAGGGCTAACGTTGAGTCAGGCTGGATCAATAACTAGGTGAATCTGAGGTTGGAAGCACACGGTTGGGATTGGGTGTGTTGCAAACTGTTCTCAAAGAGTTCCAGAAGTTCAGTTGGGGGTCAAATTCCATCATCAACACACAGGACAAGAAAGAGTACTGAAAGAGACATAGGTCAGAAGCCAGGTGGAGCTCAGAATGAAACCAAAGGAGCAAGCAAAATCATGAGCAAAAGGGTAAAAAAGAACCTAGTCCATTAAAAGAAAGAAAGAGCAAGTGGGAGAGGTTTTCTAAAATTGCTACAAAAGGGACTACTGTCCCCAGGGTTAGTAGCTCCTGGCAAAAGAAAATAGATCTGTCAGTTTCAATTCAAAGAACAGGCTCAGGTTGACAGGTAGTGTTTTCTTTTGTGGACATTATGTGACACTGAGGAATGTTTTAATGCTTTTCATATTGATTGAATTAAAATTAACAGTCTTTAAGCTTAAGTTCAAAATTGGGCGAATTTCACAGCAACATCCTAAGTAAAACTAAATTCGTTTTTAGCTATTTTTTTTAACAAAACAACAATTTTTCTTAAACTTTTTCAGGACAAAAAATATCTATTCAGTGGCAGAATAAAGAGTAAATTTAAATTCAATTTAACTAAGTCTTCTAAACTCAAATGATATTTTCTGTTTCTACTCTAAGGTGTGGAGCATTTTCTTTGCTACAGGAGACAGATTTAAAACCTGTGTATTAAAACCAAGTTTTGTTTTCTCCAAAGCACTAAATTACAATTTTTTACTCTCACTGAATCTTTTAAAGCAACAACAAAGAAAAAGCAAGAAGAGAATGAATAGGGGCTTTGTGGTGACATGAGAAATGTGTGGATATTTTGATGTCTTTTTATCCATTTACTTACTAAGTTGGAGGCTTCTACTGACAAGCTGTTTAATTCTAACATCTTTGCTATCAAATAAAGCTGTCAGTTTGAAACACATCGTATTTACCAATGGCAGGCAAACACTTTCTTGGACTACCTCTCTGAGACATATTACAAATGAAAAACAGATTAGATTTCTTCCAAAAATATGTTGGCTGCCTTGCACCAGCAGAAAACCACACACACACAAAAAGGTCTTAATTAGAATCCCTACTAGGCGTCCTATATTTAACAACTTTTCCTGGAAGTAAATGTGGATATAGATTTCTTAATTATTATTAAAATTTCTGTAGTTTACAATTACCCTCCATATAAGCAAGCTTATCTCTAACTATATTTTGGTGGTGGGGGTGAGTTGGTGTGAAGCAAAGCAAAGATGCATTTTCCTGAAATTGGTAAGTTTTATGGTGCTATTAATACACTTCCTATTTTTAATTTCCCTGTACACTTTTTATCTCTGCCCTGTGTCATAGCCAGTCTGCCCTTCTCTCCTTTATTATCCATCTTGGGAGTGTGGGCCATTGCCATATAAACCAACATAAGACAGCACAGGTACAGCAGAGATCTATCACTGCTTATAGACAATCTTAAGCACTTGCCCTGCAGCTCCTAATTCATGACCCCAAATATGAATGAAAGGTAGGATTATTCCAATCTAATATTTCACAGCTTACCAATGTTAATGGTCCAATCAAATTCACTTTCTTCATTTTTTGTGTGTCTTGGTTGCTGTAAAAAATATAATTGTTTGAACTAAAAAATGGTTATGAAATATTTTACAGTCAATTGAGCATAAATATTAGTAGTTATGATGTTATAGTATTTTCAAATATAAAAGAGTGATGAGCACAATTGTCAAAATTACCCAATTAAACAAACCCTGTAAGGCAGCCGCCAAGTGCAAAAGTAACTGTCCAAGGTACTACAAGGACATATGGATAAAGAGAAATAGTTGTCTATGTTACAGAGCCTACAACAGAGGGAAGAATATGTTAATAATATCTGCCAAATCAATTTTTCTCCTAAAACAAAGTACATGTTGATCTAAAAATAATAAAGACCATTCTCATGGAGGTTTTCAGAGAGTGGTGTCAAGAAGTCCTATTCATTCTACATTTAAAATACAGCTAGAATTTAATAATTTCTCCCCATTTTTCTTGCTATCCCCTTGCCTCCCACTTAGTCACTCCACCTTCAATATGCCTGCTTCAGTCTGCCTCAACTAGTAACCATTATTTAAAAATTCATATCATCATATACTGTTACGTTTCTGCTCAAAAACTTACAATGGATCCCATTTTTCTCAGATTAGAAATCAAAATCCTTATGTTGGCCTCTAAGGCCCCACATGCCATTTCCTTGTTACCTTTCTGACCACACCTCTCACTGCCACTCCAGCCTCTCTGCTGCTACATGAACACTCCAAACATGTTCCCATCTCAGGGACTTTGCATTGTCAGTTACCCTGCCAGGAAGGCTCTCCCTTCAGATACTCACACAGCTCTTTCCTCTCATTTCTTTCCAGTCTTTGCTCAAACATGGCCTTCAAAATAAGACCTGGACTAGGGTTTAGTTCAGTGGTAGGGCACATACCTGGCATGTGCAAGGTCCTGGGTTTAATCCCCAGCACATCACAAACATATTTTTAAAATACTCAAAATAAGTTCTACCTGACAACTCTACTTAAAATTGCAAAGTACTTCTGCTTTGTGCTCCTAATTTTCTTAATGTTTATTAATACTTTTTCAAAGTATTCATTAATTCTAACATTAGCTGGAGTTTTTTTTTTTAACCTGAAACATTTCTCTAATGGGTGATAAAATTTTATTCATAAGACTTGATCCCAAATTATGTATTTATGATATTTACTGCTATCACTGGATGGAGCATCTGCCACTAAATATATTCAAAAGAATGCCAGGGGCCGTTGGCAGCATGACTGGGACAAGCATACAACTAACCCTCACTTTGCTCTAGATAACTGAAGTGTCCTTACCTTCCTTTGAATGTATAAGCTTTAGTCTGCTTTTATAAAAAGTAATACCAGTGATATTTCATAACCTCAGAACCTTAACTTATTCTTAACTTTATGCATTTCTCATTTGAGTGGTTTCCTTCTTTCTAAGAGAAAGCTATAAGCCTCTCTGCTGAGGATTTCCCTGGGTTCCAGAGTATTCTCACACCTTTTACAGGGAGAGCTCCTTTTTGCACTCATCAAATGTTCAGCCAGTGCAATACATAAATAGCCTTCTTCATGAAAATACCATCTATTAATACATTCATAGTCATTCCCAGCCTAAATTGCCAGATGATAAAAACCTCACTTTTCTACTAGAAGTAATACTATCTACCTATTTTTCCAATTCTATATGGCAAAAATTAAAATTTCTGTGAATAAATACCATAGTACTTAGAAGGAACAGAGCAAGTCACTGTCCAAACAAGTTAATAGACCAAAATAATGCTTCAGTTTAAGTATCAGATAGGCATATTTTCAGTTAGCTAATCAGGCCCCTTGCAGCTTGAGGACCAACTACAGAACCTGATAAATTTGTTCCTCTGGGTGATAACTCCATGACACAGGTCAATTAGTTCTGGGTGGCCTGGTGTGAACTAAGAGACTGCAGCAGCCTCATAAACTATTTGAGGCTAAAGATGAAAATGATTCACTGTTCCCACAGTGAAAGAGGAAACAGAAACACACCATTGACCGGCTCTTCTGTCCCTACCAAAGCCTGTAAAGTGTGCTTAATAAGGGGCTGGGGAACCAACCCAGATGGAGTTGGAGAAAGACCCACGAGCAATGGAAGTGCTGAGGTTTTCCTTTGCACTTGAACAAAAAACTGATTTGGAAGCACAAGGTTACCGAAGAATAAGGCTGCTCAAGTTTACCCTCCCCATCTCACCTCCCAGAAAGGAGAAGTACTGAAAAAGCCTAGGATGGGAAGAGGGGGAGGAATGATACAAGGAGGAAGAGAAATAACAGGGAAGAAATTTTGCTTCAATCCCCTTATTCAAAAAGCACAACTGTCAACAGCAGATGTCTGATGCTCTAGAAGCATGAATAATCATATGAGACATAATGAAAGTTATCTGTAAAAGTTTAAGAATTAAGTAACACAAAAAATGCTATGCGCCACCAATATTCATTGAATCACCCTGGCACAGAGGAAGACAACTCTTCTTTCTGAGCCTGTTCCAAAAGGAGCCTCAGTGACATTCCTGAGGCCACTTGAAACTTCTGCTTCAAGGTCAGAACCTCAGACAAAACCTTCCAAAGAAGCCTCCTCAAAGGCCAAAGGCATCAACCACTTTTCTCAACTTCTTTCTGGACTGAATTTGCCCTGCTGATTCACATGTAACGGAAAAGCCGATGGCCACTGGTGATGTACCTGCTGCTGCCCAATTCAAAGTCGCCCTCCACTGTCCTGGGGCGCCGAGCTGTTCCGTTTCTTGCTGCCTCAAGATCCATCTCAGCCTGGGAAGAAACCACAGCCTCAGGTCCAAGTGCACCCGGCCCAGCTCTGAGGGGACCACCAGCCTCTTCGCGACCCCAGGCGGGAGGCCCCTGAGCGGGAGCACGGGTCTGGGCCGGAGGCTCCAGGTGGAAGTCCCACTGCACCGCGCGCGCCCACAGTCCCCATTATCTCCCTCCTCCTTCACCTGGGATCTCGCGCGTTTCTGGCAGAGCCGCGGAGCGTGCGGGCTCTGGGGACCCGGGACCTGGACTTTGCTCGCTGCGGCTTCGTCCCTGCCCCCCACACGCGTCCTGCCCCAGCGACGCCTCCCGCTACCGCGGGGGCGAGGGCCCGGGCCCGCAGGAGCAGCTCCGGCCTCCCGCCGGGCTCGTTTCACCGGCCAGGAAAGCGCGAGGGACCCAGCGCGCCGCCCTCGCAGCCGGGGGCGCCGGGCCACCGCTGCCGCCCACCTGGGCTAGCCGCCAGCCCCGGCCCAGCCGCACCAGCTGCGGCCGATAAGCCAGCGTGTTCCGCTGAGAACCTTGCCCAGCAGTCCACCCAAGCCCCTGCAAGTGACTGTCACTCTCTTAGCACTCGGCTTTTTTTTTTTTTTTTTTTCCTTTAAACCCACGTGGGGACAGTTTCCAGACTCTCAGCCATCATAAGGGCGCGAGAACGCAGAGAGCGCACTGGGCTCAATTTCCACTTCTGCATCCCTAGTTCTGATAGTGGCACCAAACTCAAAACCAACTCCAGGGATGGTGAGAGGTAATCAAGACAGGACAGGAAATGTCACCTTACGCTCTTTAATGAAATGGAACATAGTGTTCCCTTAGTACTTGAGACATGGAATTTAAGGGCTGGAAAGGACTTAGGTGGTCGAGTAATTAAAAACCCACGTTCTTTACATTTGAAGAAACAGATGCAAGGGTGTTTAAGTCCTGCCTGATACTGCATCAATAAACCAGAGTCCCAGTACAGTGCCCTGGCTCTCTGCGCTAATCCTAGACCTCTCCCTATACTAAATTATCTCTACACCAAGCTCCTATATGAACGTGGTTTCTTATTTCTTCTGATTAATCTCCCTATTCTTCCCCAAAGGAAATTTAAAACAGGGAGCAAAGGGCATCATGACTTTGAAGCCAGTGAGTTTCAAACTCCAAACTTCACATCTTATTAATTATGTGATTTTGAACACTTTACTCATTTCCTTAGGCCTCAGTTTCCTCATGTGTAAAATGAGGATAAATACATGTCCCTTATCAGATTATTATGAGGAATAAATGAGTTAAGAACAAACTAATTAGAAATAAATGAATTAAGTAAGTACTAGGTAAAAGTGCTGTACCTAAAACATGATACTAGTTCAACAAATAGGACTTTCCTTCCTCCTAATCAGACAGCTGGATTTACTACTGGTCCTTGCTCTTACTATGTCTTATTAAGGAAATAGCCTGTCCTATGGCTTTCTTGGGTTTCCAGATGTTTTCAGACAGATACTGGTATAAATCTCACCTCTGCCATTTACTACCTGTTTTGTCTTGGTTATTTAATTCTTGATTCAGTCTTTCTGAGTCTATAAAATAGGGGTGTAATAGGATTAGAGATAATATGTGTAAAGTGCTCCATACATGGGAGGCATCTAATAAATGGTAACTATAGTTAAAAATTCAGAAGAGGCCCATGAAGAAAAACAGGAAGAGGAACCAGCAGCTCTGGTACATACCTGAATGTGGCTGTTATTTCCATCTGGCACTGCTGGCCACCTGAGCCATGAAACTGACTTGAAATAGTGTACTGGAAGTTGACCCAAACTATGCATGCTCTGGAGTTACATAATAGATATGAATTTAGTTTAATACTTTTCCTCAAAATATTTCTTTCTCCTTATCCAGCTACCATAGCCATGAGGTTTCTTATTTGATACACTAGAAGGGCTTCCCCTTTGTGAATCTAACGTGCGTTCAGATTATTTCAAGGGATTCAGACCTAAAGCAATTGGAATTGTTTAGTTTGAAAGAAAGCTTCATAGTGACAGGAGGACTCTATAAAATTCAATAGTATTTTAAGGGGATAATGTCTGTTCTTCGGTTGCTATTAAAAGGTTTGGAGGAGTAAAAAGCAGATACTTGAAGGTTCAGGAAGACTGAACTAAAACATAAACAAATAAAAATACCAATAAGCAGTGAGGTGTCTTTGCTTATCTGTCTGAATCAATTCAGAAGCTTTTTCTTACAAGAAGTTCTGTATTTTATTTATTTATTTTTTATTTCTTACATATCTGAGGACAGTGATGAAGGGAGGCCTCATGTCAAGAGGGAATCAGAGACAAAAGGAGGAAGAGAAAAGCCATGCCTACATGACTGTGTCAAAATATTAAAATTCCTGATAGTGTAAGTCTAAAATTCTGATAGAATAATTTTGTAAAAAATAATTTTAAAATTCTTTAAAAGACATTTATTTACATTTTAAAGGGGATTTATTTGAGAACTGTCTAAAAACACTGCAAATCACTTCACAGGACACTTAGCACAATAAAATAGGCAACAATAGGGCCGGGGTTGTGGTTCAGCGATAGAGCACTTGCCTAGCACGTTTGAGGCCCTGGGTTCAATCCTCAGCACCAAATAAAAACAAAATAAAAGTATTGTGTACAGCTATTTAATTTAAAAAAAAATAGGCAACAATGACCTATTTCTGCAAGCACATACACTCAGCTATACCACGACAGTTACATAGGTATAACAGTGTGAGCAGAAGAACGATATTCATAAAGAAATAGGTTAATGACTGAAATATATAAACACTTATCACTGTGGTTGGTAATTGTGTGCACTCAGCTTTATTACTATGAAAATATTGTGACAATAGACAACCCAAATCTTTGGACAAAATCAATCAAAAACATGGGTGACTGCCTATGCGAAGATCTTGAGAAATTTTATCTTTCACAATGTCCAAAAAAGACATTTCATTTACTGAAGAAATTCCAATGTTTTATGTATACAGAGTCAACATTGTGATAATGCACTTTCTCAAAGTCAAATTTGTAAGAAAAATGCATAAAATGAATTTGAACTCCCTGAACATCTTTATACAATTTATGACTCTAATACTGGAAATGATGAGATGAAATATACAACATAGTGAATTGTAAAAAAATGATGCCAACAATTGTAAGGGAAAACTAAAAAAAAAAAAAAAGAAGAAGAAGAAAGAAAGAAGGAAAGAAAGAGAAAGGAAAAGAAAAGAACAACAATAAAATCTTAAAAGAATATCTGACTTTCAGGATGTCAACATTTGGCATTTACCCTTTCACAGTTGTGATTCTTTGGATTTCAACATTTAGTATTATGGCCGTCAGGATTATGATCCGCACTGGTTTACCTGTATTACAACCAACTCAGGAGCTTTTATATATTTATTTGAAAATAATGCAACAATTTTGCCTGACTATTCCCACCACTCACTCATTTATCAATTAGAAGCTTAAAATTTTATTTTATTTAAACCACTATGATCAATAGTATTTTCCATTATATGCAGGCTGTAAGAAATTTAAACTTTCTCTTTGTGGAAGGATAATGAGATACTTGTGCATTGAGGTTGGAAACTGAAATTACTTTTCTAATCTATCATCTTACTTTTTCTATTTGTCTCATTCCATCTTTCTTTTCCTATCTGCTTTTATTTTCTTTTGGATAAATTGAATTTGTTTTTGGTGTGTGTGTGGGGGGGGTACCAGGCATTGAACTCAGAGGCACTCAACCACTGAGCAATATCCCTAGCCCTGTTTTGTATTTTATTTAGAAATAACTCAGTGAGTTGCTTAGCGCCTTGCTGAGGCTGAAGCTGCCTTTAAACTTGCAATCGTCCTGCCTCAGCCTCCATAGCCACTGAGGTTACAGGCATGCACCATCATGCCTAGTTTAAATTGAATATTTTTTTATTATTTAGATTTCCTTTATTAAATACGTGTTCTTTGTTATGTACTTAGTAGTTATCTCCTTCTTAGAGATATGGCATGTATCTTTGATGAATAATTGTACTTTTTCTTCTTTTAGGACAATGCAAAGATTTTAGAACTCTTAAACTTCATTTATATGCTGCTGAGTTTTACACTATAGCTGTCAAAATCTTTAATGTTCTCTATATGTTTATAAATCTTGTTTGAATATTACTAATTTATGAGTTGATGCTCATTTTCTTGCTTTTTATGCCTTCCTACAATTCAGAACTTCTTACTATCTTGTATCATTTTTCGTATACCCCCAAAATACTTTTTTGCATTTCCTGTTGATGAATTTAGCTGTTGATGAATTTTGTCAGTTTTTTCCCTGAAATTTTATTTCACCTTTATTTTTAAAAATTACAGGGTTGAGGGAGGCAGTCGTTTCTCTTACTGGATACCAAGACTTAAAAAATTCTAATAATCAAGAAAATGTATTTTGGACAGGGATAAACAAAATAATAAGGAAAAAGAATAAAGATCTTTTAAATGGCAGAAGTAAAATTCTAATCTACGTGATATTCCTAGCCAGTACATTAACTTCAACAGAGAAGTGGGGAAGGAGAAGATGGTTAAATATGTCAGATAGTTAAATATGTTCATTATTTTATACGTCTTCCCATCCATTGCTCTTGTCACCTTTTTACTGTTCCGTACCCACTTCATATCCCCTCTTCCTGGATAACTCAGCCTGCAAATACCCACAGCTTTCTTGCGCTCTCTGTTAGCCTTGCCTAGTAAAACCACAACTCTGGCTACTTCACATTACCCAACTACCATGAGCCTCTACTATGCAGCAGAGTGTGTCTGATAAAAAAAAAAAAAAAAAAAATCATCTGAGGAATCCTACCATGAACTTGATTGGTTCTACACTGCTTTCTTAGTGCACCAATTATGTCCATTATTTATTGAAATGCAGGATTCATAAGAACCATTTTTTTGTTTTATTCATGGATGTATTCCAACAATCATAAAATGTTTCTTTAGTTTATTTACCCTTCCACTTTCCTGGATAATTACTTCTTTTTTCCTCAGACTTCTTTCATTCTTACCCTGTCATCACGTTCTGCTGAATTACTGTGTTTATGTCACTGATGACATTGAAATTTTCAGAAAGAAACTGCTGCTATTTCCCACTTCCCGGAGTCTGTACCCAACTCTGCCTTCCTACTTGTTTCTCTCAGTGAACGATTCATGCTCTTATTTACAGTCAGTCATCCTTTGTATTTTTGTACTATGCCATTCTTTCTCACCTTCTTGAGGAGACATTCATCCTTCTCTGTCCTGTATCTTCAACTTTTCCATCCCTGTGGGACCATTCCCCCTAGCACACATATGTACTGTTATTTTTTCCCACCAACTATCATAATTATTTCTCTCCTTTCCTCTGATGGTAAACATCCTTAAAGAGTGATATCATTTTCTCCATTTCCCGACCTCCTGTTCTCTCTTAACTACAATCTAAACAGGAGTTTGAACCCTCCACACTATCGAAACTGCTCTTGTTAGGGTCACTGATAAACTCTACGTTGCTAAATCGAAAGGTCAATTCCTTGTCCTTATTTCATTTGACAAATTCAAGCCTTTGACAAATCCATCACTCTTCCTGAATATACTTTGTTCGCATGGATTCCAGGATGCCACATGATTTTGATGTTCTGACATTTTCCTGTTCACTCGGTCTCAATCTCCTTTAAGGTCCTCCTTCTTTGTTTAACTTCTCAAGTAGCATCGGAGTACTCCAAGACTAACCCCTTGGACTTGTCTGTATTCTCATTCCCTCTGTCATCTCAGCCAATCTCACAGCTTTAAATACCATCTGTATCCAATAATCTAACTTTTTATTTCCAACCTAGACCTCCTTCCTGAATTTCCAAGTTTCATGTACAACTGCATCTTTGACGACCCTCTGGGGAGGTTTAATGAACACATCAAACCTGATATTCCCAGCATGGATTCCTTATCTTTTCCCCAAACAGTCCCCTTCAACAGGCTTCTCCTTCTCAGTTGGCAGCTCCAGGCTTTCAGTTGTCAACAAAAACACTGGACTCACCCTGGGTTCCTCCCTTTCTTCCATACCCCATAATCAATCTGTCAGGAAAAATCCTGTTGTTTTTCCTTTCAATACATCTCCAGAATCTGGCCACTTCTCTATATCTTCAGTTCTACCACCATCAGGCAAGCCACTATCATCTCTTGCCTGGATTACTGCAACAGTTTCTAACTGTCTCTCTTTTTCTGCCTTTGCCCCCTCTTCTGCCTTTGTCAGTTTTCAAAAGAGCAGCTGGTGATACCTTTCAATTGTGAATCAAGTCACTTCTCTCCTTACAATTCTATAGTGGCCTCCAATTCACTCAAGTCATGATCCACCCTGCTTCACCCTCTCCATTGACCTCCCTGTTCTCATTTTCTACTTCTCTCCCTGCCCAATTAGTCTCTAGGAAATTCCTCAAAGAAGAGAGGCAGAGCTCCACCTCAGGGTGTATGTACTAGCTATTCTCATCCCCCAAATATTCTCAGCGCTAACACTCTCACTTCCTCCAAGTCTCTTATTAGAGAGATCATCTTTTCGATAAGACAAGCCTGACTTCCCCTTCAGAAACTGCAATCCATGCTCCCAGGACTCTCAGTTCCCCTGTCTCAGCTTTGACCGCCTCCACTACATTCATGACTTTTCAAGTATATTATATGATTTATGCATTTAAAAAAATTCTTTTATAGTTTGTGAATAAACACAGTATCTTTTTTTTTTTGGTATTTATTTTTATGTGATGCTGAAGATCAAGCCCAGTGCCTCACACATATGAGGCAAGTGCTCTATCCCTGAGCTACAGCCCCAGCCCTTATTTATGCATTTTTATGAGTATTGTCTGTTGATACTTCAGTTGCATACAAGATCCATATTAATAAAGGTATTTTTCTATTTCATTTATGGAGATATCCAACAATTGATGCCCATACTTACTATGTTCCTGGCTTTGTGCTAGGGTTTGAGAATATAAAGAAATCAAGGCATGACTCCACCACAAAAGTCATTCGGATTTATATAGTGTCTTACAAAGTTACAGAGTCTATCACATGCATATATTATCTAATTTGGTTCTCAAAATAAATAGCATGAGGAGTTATTATTCTCAGCTTGAAGGTGGGGAAACTGGGACTTTGAAAGTGTAAGTGACTTTTATACAGCTAGTTAACAATGAAATTACGACTCCTTCTCCAATCATATAACTCCAACTCCTCCTTCTGTATCCCTGAGGAAGATTACTGCCAGTCAGAAGCCATGCTTATCTGTATTGCTAGTCTGCTAGCATTCAAGTTCTCAGTACGTATATATTAAATAGATCCATATTCTAAAACCATAGCATAAAAGATTTATGTGGTTAAAAAAAGCATTTTCTATAGGTAAATGTCAACAAAGAAGAACAAACTCCACTCACCAAAGTATTTTTTAAATCACATTTAAAAATAAACAAACAGCAGTTTTCCCTAAAGAGGGTATGACAGCCTCAATTCTGTGTCAAGTTAAGTTTTAGCTTAATGAGAATATGCTTTGTGGTCTCTCCCACCGCATTTTATTGTATCTGTGGCTGCTCCATTTTGGATCTTGAATGTTCCCCCAAAGGCCCATGTGTTAAAGGCTTGGTCCCCAAGTGGCACTAATGGGAGACGGTGGGACCTTTGAGAGAGGGGCCCATGGGAGGGCTTTAGGTTATTGGGGGCATGGCCTCAAAGGCACTGTGGGACCCCAGTTCCTTCCTTTTTCTGTTTGCTCCCTGGCTGTGTGTAATCAGTTTTTCTCTGCCTCACACTCCTGCTATGATGCTCTGCCTTATCACAGCCCAAAGCAACAACTAAGAAAATTCATCACCAATGGACCAACCCTAAATAATGGCTCACAGAAATTCTCTAAAAAGAAAGGAAATGGTAAAAGAAAAACTTTTGAATATCAGGAAGAACATGGTAAACAAAAATATTGGTAAATACTATACAATAAAATATCCTTCATCTATTGAATTTTCTAAATATTTCTTGATAGTTGAAGCAAAATTATAATACTATGTGGTATGATTCAGTGTGTGTGTGTGTGTGTGTGTGTGTGTGTGTGTGTGTGTAAAG
>NW_026000137.1:5529506-5611661 GCF_001458135.2 Marmota marmota marmota | reverse complement strand
CAGTGTGTGTGTGTGTGTGTGTGTGTGTGTGTGTGTGTGTAAAGGAAATATGAAAGACATAAGGAAGAAGGTAAAAGGATTTAAGGCAGATAAGATTTCTATGTTTCACTTGAACAGGTGAAATGATGACAACAGTAGACTATGTTAAGTTATGTATACATAACACAATATTCAGAGAACCACTGAGAAGACTATATAAATAGGTCAAGTTGATAAAATTGGATTTTTTTTTTTTTTTACAATACTCCAATCAAGAAAGGATGTGCTACCTCCTTATTTCAGTTCAGGGTCTCCATTTGGTTTCCTGAGGTGAGGTAGGGTAAAGGTGTCCCTTGATTTTTTGGATATTACAGTTTTAGTTCCCCACTAGCCCTCTGCTGATATCTCCCTGACTGGAAGAAGTAGGGAGATGCATTGTTAATCCCCCTACATGGCCTCCGTAGGGTTGGGGAGGTGACCTTATTGCCCCTGAGTGGTGGTGAAAGTCCCAAGTCTCCAATGAGGCTTCCTTTATCCTGGAGGAAAGAGGGAGAGGTGTTTTAACCCATTATGTCTCAGCAACCCATAAACAGGATGCATATAAAAAACTTAAGTTGAACAACAAATATACTATTTATGATCACTTTGAAATGAATAGTTTGCTTTTAGAGCTCTACTTTAAGAAAAGTAGTAAGTGAATGATTAGAGCATTATATATATGATATATATATACACTCTATATTATGATTTCCAACCTATTTAAAGGCACCTCTGTCAATTTCATTGAAATATTCACAGAATCAAAAACTTGGGACTCTTAACAGGCTCATCCGACCAGGCGGGGATGATAGATCAGCTCCTACTTGACCTTCTCTGACATCACCCTGGTTTTGAGGGTGGACAGAAGGGTTAAGGGATCTTGTTACTGCCTTTCAAGGTTAGAAGTTGAGGCTCCCTGTAGGCCCTTGCTGGTGTGGGGCTCAGTGGTACCACGGTTTCTCCTATCATGTTTGGCTAAAGTTCAGTGACTGTTATCTAAATGTGTCCCTCCTGCTAGCCTGCCCTTTTCCTGGTTCTTTGACTAGAAAGCAGGAGCTTTTTGCCTGTGTGGATTGGCAATGGGTTGTTGCCTTCTTCAGGTCCAAGTCTGGGATACAAGGGGCAAAGAAACAACCCAGTCAACTAATCAGGGACCCACAATGAGATGCCCTTCCTTGAATCCCAAATGCTTAGCTGGTCTGCCTTATTCTTTCCACTTCTCAGGGTCTTCTTACGTTTTTTTTTTTTTTTTGGAATATAATATTCAGTGTTTTTAGCTGTACTTAGCAGGACATTAGGAAAAAGTATGCCTATTCCATTTCCCCAGAAGTTGCTGCCTTATTTTTTTTAATTGTTTTTTAATAAAAGGGTGCAGAGGCAAAGGAAGACAATTCTAAAAGCAAATTAGCTCTCTTTTGTAACCTTTTCTATAAATAAAGACTGTGAAGTATTACAATAAAAGTTTTCTCTAAGTTATCTGCTTATTTCCCTGTCACCCTCTAGTAACATACAGTTCCTTACAGCTACTTACAAAAATCTGTATATTTTTCTACATCAGACAAGGGGATAGATGAATAGTGTTTCAATCTGGCCTCAGGCTTACTCCACAGTACAACATGAAATCAAATGCTAATAATATCCCATAGCAGAAGGATGAAACAATGTTAAAATACCAGGATACAAGCTCTTCATGTACTCAGCCATGTGTTACATTGCATGTTAATTATTGCTTGGGTTAGAATAGGTTTAAGTATGTTCCCACAGTGCTCGTTGGTTGGAAGTTTGGTGCCCAGTGCATTGATGTTGGGAGGTAGTGAAAGCTTCAAGAGATGGGACTTCTTGCAATGTAATTAAGTCAATGGGCGTGCTGCCCTCAGAAAGAATTAATGTAGCTCTTGTGGTAGGCGGGTTAGTTCACAAGACAGGGTTGTTACAAAAGGTTGTTCTCCCTGCTCTCTGGTTTCTTGCCATGATGCCATCTACCATTGTTGTGACACGCGACTAAACCGGTCAGTATCAGACCAAGTGAATTTGGGGACTAAATAAAGACACAGACATAGAAAGTACCTTTTCTTTGGGTTTAGTGACCCCTCCTCAGCCACAGCACCCACAAGGGGGGCAAGGCAGGCAAGAAAGAGAAGGAGCACACCTCGAACCCGGGTTTTATTGGGGATAAGCCATTCAAATGAGGCAAGGGGTAGGGTTACAACAAACAAGGGGGTGTAATCCAACCCCACCGGGTGACACCCACTCCTGAGCTACACCTCTTTATCTGAGCTGAGATAAAGTCCAAATTGTATTTCAGGATGCAATACCTGTTGAGTACCTCTTTACTCAGGACTTAAAGTTGTGTACAGAGCTCCTGTCCAGAGGCTCCTGACACACCATGAAGTTAGATAGCTGGGGCTCTCATTATGGGTCAAATCAATGAGGCTGCCCAATTTTGGACTTACAAAACTATGAGCTAAATAAACGTTTTTTTTTTCTTTCTAAAGCACCCAGCCTCAGGTATTTCAACATAGTAATGGAAAAATGGACTAAAATCATTATATTAATTGCATTAGTAGTATTTTGTTATGTTAAGTTATACTACATTAATTATACTTATCTTCATATCTTTTCTCTCCCACTTGAATGTGAGCTTCTTAAGAAAAAGGAAGGAAGCAAATGTAATATTTGGAATGTTGTAAGCACCTGATAAATGCTGTTCTCTCCCTTCTTGCTCATTTCTTCTTCCATTCCTGGCTAGTTCAGGAATCAGAGCAAAAAGACCAGAGGAGAAACTCCATCCACAACCAATCTAAGATTAAAGGTTTAAAGAAGACCTCTGAACAAATAACCAGGTAGAACTTTACTAGCACCTTAGACTGGAACTTGCAGGAAGTGCTGACCCCCTGCCACTCCATCCCACATGTCTTTGGAGACTGACATATGCAGACACCAATAGATTAGCAAGAAGGGGTTTTGGTGTCTTTTCTTAAACTTCTCATAAGAGTTCTGACCAATGTTGTCAATATTTATTCACTTTTTCAATAAGCACTTAAGGGAGAAGAGAAGGATGAAATGAAACACTTACTCAGAGAACAAGGTTTTGCAAACTGACCCGAGGAATGGCAGCAGGTACTCAGTGATAACATGTGCTCCACGGCTTGAGAAATGATGCTGCCCATGCTCTCTCATAATGCACATGAAAGATTCTGAGAAATACTGTAAAGAAAAACCTGCTTAACTCAGCTTGTGTTTCCTCCCACTTTTCGTCACACCATACAATACCCATTGAAAACACAATTTTCATATTCTCTCTACCCATGAAGCTACTTCTAAAAGAAGGAATTCTAAAAATTCCAAAAAGAGGGAAACAACTCCAAAGACAGATAGGCATAAAGAATAGAGTCCTGGAAGAAAGAAAGTATGATCTTAATTCAACTGAGGCAAAAAGCAGATACGTTTGTGATGGGAGATTCAATACATTAGAGGCTAAAAACTAAGCTAAAATTTAGACTTACAAAGTGTATTGAGGTTTTTTAAAAAGCAATCAATACACTGGTCAAGAATTATAGATTATTATCGGTATGAAGATTCCTCAAAAGTGTAGTAATGGAACCACCATATGACCTCATTTTACCACTGAAGTCAGCATACTCTAGCAATACATAATACCTATAATAGCACAATTCACCACAGACAAGGTATGGAAACAGGCTAGGAGTCCATTAACAGATGAATGGATAAGTAAAATATGGTATATATACACAATGGAGTTTTAAACAGCCATAAGAGTGAAATTAGGTCTTTGCAGGAAGGTGGATGAACTTGAGAGCATTATGGTAAGTGAAATAAGCCAGACTCAGAAAGTCAAGAATCATATGTTCTTTCTTGTATGTGGAAGCTAAGGAGGAAAGGGGGAAAAAAGAGGGGATCTCATGAAAATAAAAGGAAGACTTGTCGAGTAGAGGAAGGGGACCTGGGAGAAGGAGAAGGGAGGAATGGGAAGGCACTAGGGAATAAAATTGACCAAATTATGTTATATGCATGTACAAATCTGCCACAATGAATCTCACTATTATGTACAACTAAAATGCACCACTAAAAATCAGCTAAAAAGAATTATGTTTTTTTTCCTCAGTAATTTGAACACTCTAGGTCCCAGCAAGAAAAAAATAGCACACGCAACTTAGGCTATTTGAGCAGGGTTTAACAAAGGAACTTTTATGGCAGTATGGGGAGAACCTATCTGGGGAAGGGCCATTGCTTCCCCTAGGCCAGCATGGGTGAGGGAAGGGGGCACTCACTGGAAGTCCTTTGGAGCTCCATGTAGAGAGAACTGCTTTGAGAAGAGAAGTGACCCACCTTTCCTGCCTCCCAGGCTACCCTTTCAGCTGAACCCAGGGCAGAGAGCAATATAGAAAGAAGGGGGAAAGTAGACACGGAAAAGCAAAGGGAAGATACCTGGTATATCTCTCAAGGTAGAAGACTCTGGAAACTAGCAAAAGATAATTCAACCTGAACGTATCTGGACTGCTTGACTCATGTAGTACTTCTGAAGAGGACATTGTGCTAAGCCAGTAAAGGCATGAAGACAGGTTGATAAAGACCCAGCCCTGAGGTCTGGAAAACAACTATTAACTAGAAAAATAAGCACATAATTAAGATATAGAGTGAAAGATGACGAGGTATAGAGAGCATATGGGCATGTGATTTAGATAATTTCCACAGCTAACTTATGACCTTAACCTTGAGTTATAATGCTAATATATGAAATTGTTGGCTAAGAAGGCCTTTCTAGTATAAATGCAAATTTGAAGATCTTAAGATCTATTTAAATTGAATTTCATGGTTTAATGAATTTAATTTTATTCTTATTAGCCAATGGTAACCCATAATAAATTAAGCTATTAAATATTGCTTTCAGAATTAAGTACATGCAAAAGTCTAATTCATAAATGCTAATTTTTTTGTGAAACATTGCTACTTTGTATTTAGCCTCTGATACTTTTAAACACTTTTAGGTATTCTAATAGAGGAAACCTTTAAAATTGTTTTTTTCACTTTAACCTGACCGTTTCTATTTTGGCACATTTCTTTTCAGGCTATGTCTGTAGGCACATTTCCGGATCTGGGCCCCCTTGTATTTTTTAATCCAACAAGGTTGAATGTTGTGGCCACCGATTCAGGTAGTCTCATCCATAGCTTGTCTGAAACTGGTACTTTCTCAAAACAGCACGGAAAAATCCATGGATAAATCCTGCCTGAGTCATCTATTTAAACTATAAAGAGTGGGAGTAATGGGGTCATCGCCCATGCTGATAGAGATGTTTTGCATAAGAGAGAGTTGAAGAGGGACAATGAACTCTTTTGGAAATGAAAAAAAAAAAAAAGTTCTAAAGAAGGAAGCCTCAGCAGCAAACTGATTTAAATGTAGAAATAAATAGACTTATGACTTTGATAATAGTATTTAGTTTTCTCTATCTCTTGACAAAAAGAAAAGAAAAAAAATCTCTTTCCCTTGCTTTGCCTTTTCCCCTCCTCCCCAAATAGAATAGTCTGAGTACCTACCTAAGATGCCAGGGTCTTGTGCCTCTCCCACCCTGTCAAGGCTGAAACTCTACAACTACGGAAAGTTCTCTGCAGGCTACACACATGCTCAGGAGTTGCAAGGCAGATTCATCTTTATAATCGAAATCAAAATGTAAAATGTGATTTATTTTGTAAAATCTTATGGTATAATACGTTTGTAGAAATGAAGCCACTGTAAAGTAAAGTATATTTCAACACTCACTACTTAAAATGAATCACAGCAAAAATAAGAGTAATATAATCTATTCTGGTACACCAGGCTTTTTAAGTTCAGGTCTTAACCTGATCTAGTCTCCCTCATGTGGTGACCACTGCCCTTCCCACACCCAACACCCTGAAATCCAGCTGCCCTGAATCACTTCTGGTTCCAACCTTCCAGGCTGTTCTACCCGCTCCCCACACCCATCCTCCACTGTCCATCCAACAAGTATGCATGTTCTTCTCCAGGACACAATAAATTAAGCTATTTTTGTTTGGATTTATTTTGTAATAGCCTTGTTTGTTTGTTTGTTTTGTTTTTTGTTTTTATGTTTTAAGTTTACAACAAAAATGAGTGGAAGGCACAGAGATTTCCCATACACTCTCTATCTCTACACATGCAGAGACTCCCACCAGAGTGATATGTTTGTTACAGCTGATGAATCTACACTGACACATCACTATCACCTGAAGTGCATACTTCACTTTACCTTTATAATAGCGTTCTCCCTTGACATTCTGCATTTTGTGGGTCTGAACAAGTCTCTAACAACCTATATCCACCATTACAGAATAGTTTCACTGTCCTAAAAATCCTCTGTGCTCTGCTTAGTATTCTTCCCTCCTTCTCCACTAACCCTTCACAGTTGCTGATCTTTTTACTGTCTCTGTAGTTTTACCTTTTCCAGAATGGCATAAGTTGGAATTCGACATTATGTTGTCATTTCAGGTTGGCGTCTTTCTTAGTAGCATGCATTTACATTTCCTTCTTGTCATTTCAAGGCTCATTTATTTTTAATACTGAATAATATTCCATTGTCTGGATGTACCATGGTTTATTTATCCACTCACTTCCTGGAGAAAATCTTGGTTGCTCAGGAAACTTTTTTTTTTTAACACTCAAAGCACTCCCAGGAAACATGCTTTCTCTCTTCTTTGTCACCTACTACTCCCCACAGTCTTGCACCAATACATGTTACTAAACTTATTTCCTGCATACTAAAATGTGAGTTCTTTGTTTTATCATTGAGCTCCCAATATCTATTCCACAGACACTTAAAATAATTGCTAAATGAATAAATACAAAACTTCATTTTCATACAAGAAAACCAACAGCTTTGAAGATCAAGAAAAATATAAAATGAAGGCAATTAACATTATTTTTTTGCTTATGTTGTACATATTGAGCATGGTCCTAAATACGTCAATGAAGTAGCTATTGAAGTCTCTTGTTTTCCAGTGGGGAAACAGAGGTTTTGAGAAAATAAGTAAGTTGTGTGAAGAATCATATTTGTGAACACGTTGGCAGTCCAAACAGAAACCCAGATTCTCCTGACTGCAGAGCCTAGGTGCTCCTCTGTATACCAAGCAACAATCAGTGAGAGGGAAAACATTTAAATTTAGCTGCCTGTGGAGAAAACGAAAACGCTCTGTTTTCAACTCAAAGGTCACTTTTTCTTATGATCCAAATTGACTCTTTTGAAAGAGTCCAGGTGAAAACATTTCATCATTTATCTTTGCCTCGTGCACTTATCTGTAAGCATGCCTACTTTTTCTCTTTGCTGTTCCAATTTCTCCAGACCAAGGACAGAGAGGTCTTTGACCTTAGTGTTAGAAGTTCCAAGTAGAACATAGGACTTCATTTACAGAAAGTGCTCCAAGAAAATTTTTTAAAATCTTTTTTTCCCCCAAAGAGCAGAAAATCTACCCCCCTTTCAACAACTATTTTTATTGAGGACTTCAATGTGTTAGGTGTGGTGTACAATGGTGCACCAGCCGTCCCATCAAGACATTGCAGTCTAGAGGGATTCTTTAAAGATCAAAGGAGTTAAGGTCTATGAATGTCTTTTAGGATACAGAACTAGAAGGTTTATTACTCATTCTGGTTATCAATTGACTTAAAATGCATGGCTTTTATGATCTCTTATAGTTCTATGGCCTGACTGAACTCAAGTGTTCTTGTTTCCCAAGGGCAACTGTGGTCAGATGTTAACTGGGGTTGTAGTCACCAGAAGGCCTCACTGGCCCACAATATGACTGGCATTTTGATGCTGGCAGTGGGTGAAGAGCTCAGTGGGACTGTCATATAGCCACCATGTAACCTGGACTTCTTTTTAGAGTCAGGTGGCTGGATTCCAAGAGAGAGTGATCATCACAGTTCAGGATCTCGTCCTCAGCTTAAAATTTTGTTAGATAGGACATAGGAGAGCAGGCATTCCTGCTTACCAGGGTATACATTAGCCAGCTTTTCATTGCTGTGACCAAAATATCTGACTAGAACAACTTAGACAAGGAAAACTTAATTTCAAGCTCACAATTTTAGAGGTTCTGTTCATGGTCTGTTGACTCCATCATTCTGGCTTGAGGTAAGGTGAAGCATCATGGTAGAAGGGCCTGGCAGAGGAAATCTGCTCACTTAATGGAAGTCAGAAAATGGGGGGATGGGTCTTGCCACAGGTAAAATATAACCTCCAAAGGTACATCTCCTAGTGACCTACTTTCTCTAGCCACGCCTCCCCTGCCAACAGTTACTGCTCAGATACTCCATCCAAATTATTAATCCGTTGAATGGATTAATCCACTAATTAGGTTATAGCCCTCATGATCTAATCATTTCACCTGCAAAGATTGCTGTATTAACACAGGCGCTTTGGGGGATACCTCATACCCAGACCATAAGTATGTCTCATGCCATTCTCTGCATTACTCAGTATGTCCCAGCCACATGTCCTTCTTTCTGCACTTCAAGTGGCTCCTTCAAATAAGCTCTTTCCTCCAACTGGAACACTCTCTCACCTCTCCCAGCCTAGCTTCTGCTCATACTTCAGAGTTCCTTTCTAATTCTTATCACTTCAAACACAGCAAATTTTTTATTTCTTTTTCTTAACTTTCAAACTTTGAAAATAATTATAGACTCATAGGAAGTTGCAAAATTCTTACATAGGGTTCTGTGTACCTGTCATCCCACCTATACCAAGGATGACATGTTGTAACTGTAGTTCAAAACCCAGGACATTGATGTTGATACCATATTGTTACTACACTACTCCAATTTCTTTAATAAATAAATAAATAGAACTACATATATATATATATGTGTGTGTGTGTGTGTGTGTGTGTGTATACACATACACACACACACACACAAACAAAAATTTTCTTTTCTTTTGAAAATCATAGATACAATTCACTTAAGGCTTTTCCCTTTTATTCAGCATAATGGATAAGGCAGAATCACAGGCCTATGACAATGATATGTTCATCTCCCTATTTTTTGTGTAAAATTTTATGAATTTAGTAAAATAAGCATCCTCTTATATGTTATATTAACAAAGGACTATAGATGTTAATTTGCGGTGAAACCAAATGGACACAGGAACGTATACACTATATCATAAACATCACATCATCAACTGAAAAGATGCAGAAAAATCACTTGATAAAAGTGAACATCCATTTATAATAAAAACCCTGAACGAGTTAGACAAACTAAGACTAGATATGATGAACTCACAGACACAGGGAATGGAAAAAAGCTGAAAGTGCCATTCTCTGCCTTGCTCAGTATGTTCCAGCCACAAAAGAACAGACACTTATTGAGCTCTACTATATGTCAAGGATTTTGCCAAATGGAACATAGTGAGGCAAAGACACAGTCTTCCCCTCAGATGGTTCACAAACTGGAAGCAGGAGTGTTCTGAAACTAAAAGGTAAGGGGAAAAAATGGATTAAAAAAAAAAAGACTTCTAATTGAGACCTGAAGAAAAATGTCTGCACTGTGTGGCAGGAAACAGATTGAAGCACATATTGGCTTAACTTCAGAGGTCAATTCTGGTGCACCAAGCAGAAGGGCCATTAATGCTCAGAGTTGGCTATTACTGGATAAATTTCATGGTAGAATGAGAAAAATAAAGAAGTTGGGCTAGGAAAGGATTGAGCTCAACAAATGGCACAGGCTTCTGTGTTTAGTCTGTATTCTGAGTGCCACATCTTCTGCACTGATGTCACCTGTGAGCCACATGAATAAGCCCTCTTCCTGCTAACAGAGTTCCTCATTTCCATCCACACTTTCCCAGACCAGTTTTCGAAGAGGTTGTCCTTTCTCCAGTGCATGTTTATGACATCTTTGTCAAGAATCATTGGGCTGTATGTAGTTGTGTTGTTTTATTTCTGGAATCTCTGTTCTGTTGCCTATTCAGATGCCTTATATTTCTTTCTCTTGTCTAATTATTGTGGCTAAAACTGCCAGTACTCTATTGAATAAGAGTGGTGAGAGTGGACAACTTTGTTTTATTCCAGATCTTAGAGGAAACGCTTTCAGCTTTTTCCCATTACTGGTGGTATTATCTGTGAGTTCATCATCTCTATCAAATTATGCCTAACTTGTTCAGGGTTTTTATTAAATGGATGTTGACTTTTATCAAGTATTTTTTCTACATCTATTGAGTTGATGATGTGATGTTTAACCTTTATTCAGTTGATTTGTGAGTGTTGAAATACCTTTGCATTCCTGGGATATTTCCAACTTGACCATGGTGAATGATCACATACTGTAAGATTTTATTTGCTAGTATTTTGTTGAGAATTTAAAATCTGTATTAATCAGGAACATTGATTATAGTTTTTTGTTTTGTTTTGTCCTTGTATGTTTTTGCTGGTAATGCTGGCCTTGAAAGCACCCTCTTTTTTAATTCTTTGGAATAGGTTAATAAAAATTGAAATTAGTTTTTATTTAATGTTTTGTAAAATTCACCAGGGAGGCCTTCCAGTCCTAGTTTTTTCTTTGTTGGGAGAATATTTACACATTATTGGTCTATTCGGGTTTTTATTGTCCACATGGTTCAAATTTGGTAGGCTATAAGTGTTCCAAAATTTATCTATTTCTTCTAGGTTTTCCAGTTTGTTAGCATATAGTTGTTCATAGTAGTTCCTAATGATCTTTTTAAATTTCTGTCATATTAGTTGTAATATCTCCTTTTTCATCTCTGATTTCACTAATTTGGGTCTTCTCTTTTTCCTTTGATTATGTAGGTAAGATTTGTTAGTTGTTTATATTTTCAAAATTTTGTTTCATCAATTTTTAAAAGATCTTCTTTTTGATTATTTTTGCTCTGATCTTTATTTACTTCTACTAATTCTAGCTTTTCTGAGTTCTGAATATGCATTATTAGGTCATTTATTTGAACTCTATTTTGTTGGCGTAGGCAATTATTGCTATAAACTTTCCTATCTGTTTGTTTTGTCAGCACTGGGGATGAACCAAGGGCTTTCACCATGCAAGGCAAGATTTCTAAATTTCCCTAAATTTCCCTTTTGGTGCTTTTTTTTTTTTTTTTTTTGGTATGCTCTATTTCCATTTTCATTTATTTTGAGAAATTTTTAAAGATCTCTTTTGGTTTCTTTAATATCACATTGTTTGTTTAAAAATATGTTGTTCAGTCCCTGTATATTTGTTTAAAGTTTATTTTGTTATTAATTGCTAGTTTTATGCCATTTGCTGCGTCCGGCTAACGGAGCCGAGTCCGGCGAGGGATGGCGGGGTTAAAAAATACACAGGACACCAAGGTTCTTCATCCAGGAGGGAGCGTGTGTGCTTTTTATTGCCAAATTTGTTCCCCTTATATATCTTTTTAACAGCTGCGGGAAATCACTCAAAAGTGAGGAGGGAAGAGTAATAACTGTGTCCTTGGGTTACCGTCACGTCACCGTCCCCTATCAGGAGGCTCGAACAGGTCAAGATGTTCCCGAGAGACACAAATGCTCGAGGCAGATAAACAGGGAACCGCAAGCCAGCGTCAAGGCCTTGTGAGTTGGCCACATTGACATGCATAACAAAGAACTGGGGGTTGAGTCCCCAGGGGCCAGGGCGGGCCTGCTACCAGCACCATTATGATCAAATAATATACAATAATATAAAATATTATCTATTATGATTTCACTTTTTAAAATTTATTAGAATTTGTTTTGTGGCCTAATATTAAATGGCTTATTCTAGAGAATATTCCATAGTTAATGAAAAGAATGTATATTCTGCCCCATTGAATGAAATGTCCTGTAAATGTCTTCTAGATCCATTTGCTCTGTAGTATAGTTTAACTCTGATGTTCTTCATTGATTTTTTTTGTCTGGATAAGCTGTCCATTGATGAAAGTAGAGTGTTGAAGTCTTTTACTGTTATTGTACTGGAGCTTCTTTCTCTGTATAGATCTAATAATGGTTTATTGTTTGTTTATTTTGGTTGTTTTTATAAAATCAGGTGCTCAACATTAGGTCCATAAACATTCACAATCTATATATTTTCTTGTTTAATCCCTTGGTAATTATACAGTGACCTTCTTTGTCTCTAACAGTTTTTAAGTCTTCTTTGTCTGATGAAAGTATAGGTTCTCCTGCTTACTTTTGGTGTCCTTTTGCATGGATATCTTTTTCCATCCTTTCACTTTCAGTGTCTGTCATGGTTTATATATGAAGTCTCTCTCAAAGGTCCTGTGTAAATGCAGGAATATTCAGAGATTTAAAAAAAAATCATTAGATTATGCAAGCTATCACCTAATCAGTCCATGCTAGTTTGAATGAACTAACTGGACTGTAACTAAGCAGGAGGGTCATAGCTAGAGGAGTTAAGTCACTGGGGGCTTGCCCTGGAAAGGTTTACCTTTCCTGCAGCCTCTCCCTCCCTGCTTCCTAGCCACCATGACTTAATGAGAGTTGAAAGGAGGAGAGGGTGCTGTTGGGGAGGGGGTGTTTAAAAAGTACCAGGTCACTAGGAGATGGAGTGGGAGAAGGAAAAGAGACAGAATTAGGCTTTGCCAGAACAGCATAATTGTATTGCCAAAGAAGTTTCCTAATGTATACAAGAAGGGGCCATAAAAGATGAGGAGCAAGGGGTAGAGGAGAATCAGAGGGTGGTGAGCTGAGCAGGGAGAAAGGCTGTCCATATAGAAACTCAAAAGGGAGATGTTGACTGGCTTCTTTGGGAGGGCTTATAACCTAAGAAGAGCCAAAGGAAGGAGTTTAGTCCAATCTAAATGTAGTTCAAGAGATAGTTTAGTGAGAATGTTCTTCAAGGTCCGGTTGGTATATTCCAACTTTCCAGAGGACTGGGGATGGTAATGGATATGAAAATTCCAGGAGATGTTGAGTGCCTTAGCTATGGACCATGAAACATGGAAAGTAAATTCAGGACCATTATCAGACTGGAGTGACGAGAGGAGCCTGAATCAGGGAAGAATGTGTTCAACGAGGATGTTGGCCACAGCAGGGGCCCATTTGTTGGTGGTAGGAAAAGCCTCAACCCATCCCCAGAAGGTGTCAACAAGTACCAACAGAAATTTGTACCACTTTACTGGGGGCATATGGGTGAAATTCAGATGCCAATCAGAGCAAGGGAGATATCCTCTTGCCTGGTGTAAAGGGAAGGCAAGTGGGCAGAGAATGGAGGTAGGATTGGTTTTCCACCGGAAGCAGAGAGGGCAGAGAGAAATTGTAGGTCCTCTGGAGAGAGTTTAAGGTGGGAAGCGAGAAACTGTTTTAAAGATGTGGTGTTAGGGTGAAAGAGATTGTGAAGGAAGGTAAGCATCTGTTGAGTGTCAGGTGGGGAAGAGTCAGTCAGGGACTAGCAAGGCAGAGAACCTCAGGTGGAGTAGGCTTTCAGAGGGTGGTGGCCCTTGTCTCAGAGTCTGCCTTGTTGTTGCTGAGTGTCACAAAGGAGGTGTAGGTCTGATGGGATTTACAATATGAGATTCGGATGGCAGTGGGAAGCTTTGAGGCCTGAAGGAGATCAGTGATAAAGGGGGCATTAGTAATTAAAGTCCCCTTGGTGGTAAGGAATCTGCACTCCTTCCAAATAGCAGAGTGGGAGAGAAGTATGTGGAAAGCGTATATAGAGTGAGTGTGGACATTGAGGGAGGTTCCCTTTGCCAAAGTGAAAGCTCTGATGACGGCAAAAAGTTCAGCCTGCTGATTGGATGTATTATTGGGAAGGGGAGCCACTTCCACACTGAGGTTAGAGAGACTATATCATACCCTGCCTGACTCCCTCCTGAAGGAAGGAGCCATCTGTGAACCACGTATATGTTGCCTGGAGCAAGAGGCCTTCCTGTATGTGGGAGGGGTGTGGAAGAAGCTCCTCCAAAGTTTCAGTGCATGAATGGGTAAGAGAAGAAGAGGTGGAAGAGTCCAGAGGAACAGAGAGGAGAGTAGCAGCACGTGTGGAAAGTAAGGCTGGGATCTTCCACCAGAGAAACCTGTAGAGATAAAAGGCGACAGCAGGGTAAGAAATGTAAGCTCTTGTAGGTGAGGAGTTCCTTTAGATGATGGGGAGCCAGGATGGTGAGTGGGGCCCCAAAGGTGAGTTTCTTTGACTTGTTAGTGAGTAGAGAGACTGTGGCCAACGTTCATAGGCAAGAAGCCTATCCACGAACAGTAGGGTCAAGACCTTTGATAGATAAACCACAGAGGTAAAGGGTGGCCCCAGCATGTGTCCGAGTACCCCTAGAGCAAATCCCTGCTTTTCAACCATGTAAAGGTGAAATGGGCGTGTGAGATCAGGGAGATGGAGATCAGGGGCCTGGAGGAAGGCCTGCTGGAGCCTGGTGAGGGGCTCTGTAACAGAGTGCAATAGGGGTTCAGAGAGTGGGCCCCGGGCCGCACCATATAGATGCTTAGCCAATATAGAGTAGTTAGGAATATAAGCTCTGAGGAATCCTGCCACACCTAGAAAGGAAAGAATTTCTTCCTTAGTAGATGGTGTTGGTATATTAGCCATAAGGCCCTTTCTATCAGCTGTAATGGCTTTGTGTATAGGGGTCAGGAGGAGGCCTAGGTATGTTACTATTACCAAGGAAATCTGTACCTTGGATGGGGAAACCCTATAGCCAGAAAGGAAGTTAAGAAGTTTACTATTGTCCTGATGACTGACCTCAAAGGAGGGACTGCAAAGAAGGAGGTCATCAACATACTGTAGCACCATAGACTGAGTGAGATATATAGATGCTAAGTTCTTAGCCAAGGCCTGTCCAAAGATATGAGGGCTATCTCAGAACTCTTGGAGGAGAACTGTCCATTTCAGCTGAGTGGAGTTGTAAGACTCAGGGTCTGTCCATGTAAAGATGAAAATGTCTTGAGAGTCAGAATGGAGGGGAATAGAGAAGAAGGCATCTTTAAGGTCTAGTACTGAGAAGTAAGAGGTTCCGGAAGGAATGGTAGAGAGAAGGGTATAAGGACTGGTTACCATGGATGAATTGGGACGACCACAGAGCTGATGGAACAGAGATCTTGGACCAAGCGATAGGAACCATTGGGCCTTTTCTGCGAAAATGGAGGTGTTATAAAGGGAATGAGTAGGTCTAAGGAATCCCTTTCGCAAGAGGTCTTGAATGATAGTCTGTAAGCCTAGGAGTTTTTGTCAGGAGAACGGGTGTTGTGATTGAGCCAGAAAATGGAGGGGGTTTTTGAGACAGATGTGAATGAGCTTGTTGTGTGAGGCTATAGAAGGACTTGATACATCCCAGATAGTAAGGTTCACCTTGGAAGTGGGTAATGGGAAGGCACTGGTGGACAGAATAGGGGATGGTCCTAAGGTAGGGGTAAGGATCAGGGGAGTGGCAGGAGAGTCTAGATGGAAGCATATATGAGGGGAGAAGGAAAGCATAGCCCCCAACTTTGTAAGGATGTCCCTTCCCATAACGGAAACAGGACACTGTGGAATGACCAAAAAGGAGTGGGTAAAAATTAGAGAGCCAAAGGCACAAACAAGGCTATGTGTCTGTAAGGGTTGGTAAGGTTTACCCTCTACCCCAACAACAGAGGTCATAGAACGAGTAGTAGGCCCCCAGAACTTCTTGAGGACTGAATATGTAGCCCTGGTGTCTAGGAGGAAGGAGACAGGCCTATGTGAAATACACGGGGTTACTCTGGATACCTGTGGAGTGATGGTAGTGATCGGGTGGTGGGGACTCGGGCCTCATCAGTCCTCTGCAGCCAGTCCTAAGAGTTGGAAAGGGAACCAGATGGGTCAAATGGCTGGGGGCCTCTATGGGCTCTGGGACAGTCAACAGCCCAGTGTCCCTCCTGATGGCATTTAGGACAAGGGCCCAGAGGCTTGCTAGGCTTGGGTCACATACAAGCCCAGTGACCCATCTGAACACATTTAAAACGGGTCCAGGCAGTCCTGAGGGACTTTTCTGTGGGCTAGTAGAACCAGGGACAGACACTAAGGCCGGAAGGATGGCCTGATAGAGTTTCTGATATTTCTGCTTCTGGGCCTTCTTCTCTCTCGTGTTATACACCTTAAAGGCCACTCCCAGAATGTCAGCTTGGGGAGTTAGAGTCCCTCTCTCAAGGCTCCTTAGTTTGGCCTTAATATCGGGATATCTCTGGGAGAAAAAGTAGATCATTAGTAGTTGTCTCCCATCTGTAATCTCAGGGTCAAGATTAGTATATTGTAAAGCCTTGGTCAGGTGGTCTAGAAATGCTGAAGGGTTTTCATTCTTATCTTGGATGATTTGCTGGAGGTTTTCATAACTGATAGCCTTATGGGCTGCCTTTTTAAATCCTTCCATGAGGCAAGTAATGAATTGGTTTCTACTAGTTACTCCTCCAGGTGAATTATAATCCCAATTGTGGTCCCGATCAGGGATTCCTTCAGTGTCAATCAGATGGGCAGGGGAGATCTGATGTGCCTCATCAGCATAATTTCTACTTGCTCCCAACTCACCTGCATTCCTTGGGCAGGAGGGTATTAGACAAGATCATATCGACATCATGGAAGGTCAAATCGTATTATTGAGTCAGATACTGAAACTCTTTGATATATGTAGTGGGACTTGAAGTATAGGACCTGAGCGGCTTTTCTATCTGTGAAAGATCTGATGAGGAAAAAAGCACATTAACCTGGATTACACCATCTACCCCAGACATCTCATGTAGAGGACACAGAGATGTGGGTTGGGCAGCATGTGGCAGGAGGAGAGAAGGGTGGAGGGGCCAAGGGAATAGTTGCTGTGGCGGCTTCATCAGAAAGAGAATTATGGTATGCTGGGGGCTCATCTGCTGAGTCAAAGAAGGAGGAGTCCTGGGTAGGATCTTCTGTCCTTTCGGAAGCAGGCTTGGGGGAGGTGAGAGCTAAGAGGGAGAGCTTGTTCGAGAGAGCTTTTGCGGAAGAGCAAGAGTTGCAGAGAGAGGGCTTAGAACGTAGAGAGAGCCTGAACTTATGATCTCTCTTTCCATTTTCCCAAACACTCACAATAGTTAAAAGATCCCTGATAATACTGGGATCTAGAGTGCCATTAAGCAGCCATTTAGATATTTATCCAAAGGATATTGAGGCCAGATCAGATCACACAAGGTGATAAGTTTTGGGGGGTTAGATCCAGGGTGAGAGAGAGACCTTAGGTTAGCCAGGAGGCAGCCTAGGGGACTATGGAGGAAATAGATGAGGAGCTGCCCTTGGTGGGAGGTAGGAGGTGAGTTTAGAGGTGGGGCGTATCCCAGTCTCTAGTATCATCTAATCAAGAGGACAGTTACGCTCAGGGGGTGGTCACCACTGCTGGGTAAGCGTCAGGGCAGGAGCCCGTAGAGGCACTTGGGTGCCTGGCCAGGAGCGTAGTAGGGGCAGAAGCCCATAGAAGGGGCAGAAGCCCTCAGAGATTAACCCAAGGCCTAGAGGTCTCACCAGGAACAACTCCCAATCACCCTCAGTGGCTTTTCTCAAAACCTAGGACCCAAATAAAAGACCACCTATCGGACATTAGGGATCAGCGTATCTGTGAAAACTGTAGATGGATGACCCTGACCACATAGTAACCCTGGGAGTGCTGGAGGATTAATAGTCATTTCCCGTAGGTCATTTAGGTCATCCAGAGGCAGGGATTGGTCTTACCTGGAATGTCTGGTGGTGGGTGCAGAGAGGGCATTTGGCAAAATGGAGGGCCTGGTCCCACGATGGTATTTGGATAGGGGTCCAGGGAAGCTCAGTGACCCTCAAAGAGGGGAGTGGGTATACCAGGGAACCCGACTCTGGTTTCAGCACCAAAATGAAGGGAAAGTGAGAAAAGAGAGATGGGTAAGCAAGAAATGAAAGGCAGAGACCAGGCAGAGATACACACAAGAGTTTATCTGTCAGAGCTGACAAATAAAAAGCCATCTCTCTGTAGTGGAGAGTGGCAAAACAGGCTTGGGTTCCAGGACTTTTATGGGACAGACTCAGGAATCAGAGCTGGGCAGGTCCTAATGCCAGTGGTTAGGGATTGGGTTGGTATGGGGGAGTGGTGAGCCTTTCTCAGATACACCCTTGGACAGGAAAGTGAAACTTTTTCCTTAAAATGGCAGCTGTCACTTACGATGGTCATCCAGATGCTAAGCAAGGACCTTATAATGGGGAGTCCTAGAGAGGGACTAAATGTATTTTGCATTGTGACCATAAGCTCTTGGGGGCCAAGGGCAAAATATTATGGTTTGGTTATGGGGTATTCCCCCAAAGTTCCTATGTTAATGCAGGAATATTCAGAGATAAAATTATGAGAGCTACAACCTGATCAGTCCATCTGAGTTTGAATGAAGTCATTGGGTGGTAACTGTAGGCAGGTGGGGGGTAGCTGGAGGAGTTAGGTTTGGAGAGCATACCCTGGAAAGATTCATCTTTGCTGAGCCTCCTCCTTCTTGCTCTCTCTCCCTGCTTTCTGGCCACCATGAGTTGACCATCTTTCTTTTGCTGCCCCAGTGGAGTCAGGTGATCATGGACTGAACCTATAAAATTTGGAGCCCTCCTATAACTTGATCCTGTTGGTATTTTGGTCACAGTGATATAAAGATGATTGACACATTGAAGTGAGTTTATTGTAAGCAGTGTATAATTGTTTATTTCCTGCCACCATCCAGTCTGTCTGAGTTGGAGAACTTACTTCATTTACATTAAAATTTATTACTGATAGCTAAAGACTTAACTTCTATCATTGTTTTTCTTCTGTTTTTAAGATTCTTTTATCTTTTCTTCCACTATTATTGTTCTTCTTTGTGGTTTGATGTCTTACCGTACTGTTTTAGTCACTTTTTTTGCTGTTGTGACTAAAAGCCCCAATCAGCACAATAATAGAGAGGAAAGGATAATTGGGGATTCACAGTTTTGGAGGTCTCAATCCATAAGCAGCAGGCTCCATTCCTTGGAGTTTGGGGTGACACAGGACATTATGGTGGAAGAGTATGGTGAGAGGAAGCAGCTCACATGATGATCAGGAAGCAGAAAGAAAGTCTGTACTCTCCAAATACAAATATATACTCCAAAGCCACACCCTCAGTGACCCACCTTCTCCAGCCACATCCCACCTGCCTCCAGGCACCACTCAGTTAATCCCATCAGGGATTAATTCACTGATTTGATTAAGGCTCTCACAACCCAATCATTTCCCCTATGCACCCTCTCACATTGTCTCACACATGACCCCCCTTTTTTTTTTGTACCAGAAATTGAAATCAGGGGCACTCAACCACTGAACCTCATCCCCAGCCCACAGTTGCTGAGGCTGACTTTGAACTCACAATCCTCCTGTCTCAGCCTCCCACACTGCTGGGATTACAGGGGTCGCCACTGCGCCTGGCACTTCACACATGAGCTTTGGGGGAACACCTCACATCCAAACCATAACATTCTGCCCCCACAGCACTCATCTCACAATGCAAATACATTTTGTCCATTTCCAAGAGTCCCCATGGTCTCAACAGTTCATGATTGTCCAAAAGTTCAAGCTCAAAGTCTCCTCTGAGACTCAGGGCAAGCTCTCATTGTGCCTATAAAAATCAATAGCAACTTATAAGTATCTAGTATATAAAGTATAGAGTAAACATTTTCATTCAGAAAAATAGGGACATAAAACTAAGGGATGGGACTAAAGTAAGACTGAAATCCAGCTGGGCAAACAAGTCCTGTAGCTTCACGTTCAGCATCTGGGACACATGGCATGTGATGTTCTGTCCAAAGGGCTTTCTGTAGCTCCACCCCAGTGGCCTTGTTGGTTGCAGCCCAAGTGGCCTTTCTGTTGGCTCAGCTCAGCTCAATCCCTGCAGCTTTCCTCAGTGGACATTCCACAGCACTGGCAATTTCTTAATCTTGGAGGTCTCTGCTGCAGCTTTGGCTTCTTCCTCACACCTCCATGCATTGTCCTGTCGGGGGTTGCCCACAGGGACTCCGACCCTGCTGCACTAGCCTTCCAGACCTTCCTTTGAAATCTTGGTGGAAGCCTCCATGACCCCCTACCTCCAGCTTTCTGCATTCCTGCTGAACCAGCACCACATGGTTGATGCCAAGTTCTGCTCCATCTCAAGCAGTAGTCAAGCTCCAGGGATCCTGGGTGCAGAAGCCTCTGAGTGCTTGGGTAGTTGAGTATGTCGAAAAAACTTCCTTAGCCCCCTTGTGCAAGAAGAGCTCCCCACTGGTCTCTTCTCAAGATAATTTTTACTTTTACTTCCTTGAGTCTGAGATGGATATGATCTTGCCAATTCCTGAGATGCCCAAAAGCCATCTTTCTCATTGTCTCTGGTCAAAGTCTTTAACATTTCTTTAGTGGCAGTAATGTCTTTAACAACTGCAACTTTCTTAGCCCCAGTTTTACTCCCACTTTTCAAGTCCAAGTTTTTCAAATCTTTCTGCTCTGCTTTCTGCTCCTGAATAGCACAATAAACTTGGCCAAAAGCCACTGTCAATATCCATACCACTTCCTGAGTGTTATGCTGCATAGAAATTTCTTCCACCAGATTAAGAAGTTCATTGCTTTTAAAATCAGCCTTACAGAAAGTCTCAGGACATGGGGAAGATGCAGACAACTTCCCAGACAAAAAATAACATGAATGGCCTCTAGTCCAATTACCAATACTGTCCTCCTTTTCTTCTAAATCCTCTTGACCTCTGTCTTCACTGTCCACCATCCTATTGGCATTCTGGTCTTCTGAGCTCCCACCAGAATCGGCCATTAAACTCTGCTTATAACAATATTAAAGCATTTCCAGCTTGTACTCAAAATTCCTCCAACGGATTCCAAACTGCTCCAAAACTTATGAACCACATGGTCAGGTTAGTCATAGCAACAAACCCACTTCCCAGTACCAATTTCTGCTTTAGTCAGTATTTTTTTGCTGCTGCGACTAAGAGACCCAACAAGAACAATTGTAGAAGAGTAAAAGTTTATTGGGGGCTCACAGTTTTGAAGACTCAGTTCATAGAGAGCTGGCTCCATTCCTCAGGGCTTGAAGTGAGGCCGAACATCATGGAGGAAGAGTATGGTGGTGGTGAGTAGCTCACATGAGGCAGGAGGGAGGGAGAGAGAGAGAGAGAGAGAGAGAGAGAGAGAGAGAGTGATCTCCACTTGCCAGATACAAATACATACTCCAAAGGCACGCCACCCATGACTCACCTCCTCCAGCCACACCTCACCTGCCTTCAGGTAATTAATTCATGGATTGGGTTAAGGCACTCATTACCCAATCATATTTCCTCCAAACCTTCTTGCCTTGTCACACATGAGCTTTTGGGAGACCCCTCACATCCAAACCATAACATGTACTGATAAGGTTTGACTATTTATATTTTTATTTTTTATATCTTTTCTTCTAATGGGTTTATCCTTTCATGTATTTTTATGGTGGTAGTAATCTTTCTTTTACGTCTGTGCATAGGATTCCCTTAAGTAGGTTTGGTAAGTCTTGTCTAATGGGGCTGAATTCTCTCAAGTTTGGCTTGTCTTGAAAGATCTCTATTTTTTCCTCATTAATGATTGTTTTACTGGGTATAGTATTCTCCGTTGGTAGTTGTTTTCTTTCAGGACTTGTCATATATCATCCCATTACCTCTGGCCTGTGAGGTTTCTGATGAGAACCCTGCCATTAGTCTAATGGAGGTAACTTAAATGTGACGTGGTGGTTTTCTCTTGCAGTTTTTGGAATTGTGTTTGTCATGAACTTTTGACAGTTTGGCCATAATATGTGATGGTGTGGATCTTTTCTCATCATGTTTGTTTGGGGTCTTATTTGCTTTCTAGACCTGGATGTCCATATATTTCAAAAGATTGAGAAGTTTTAAGATATTATTGATTGAACAGGATTTCAATGCCTTTCCACTTTTTCTTCACTTTTTCAGATATTCTTTGTTCTACTTGATCTAGTCTGTTGATGTTTTCAACTATATTTTTAATTTTACTTATTAAACTCTTCATTTCCAATATTTGCTTGATTATTTTAAAAGATCTCTTTTCTAAGTTTTCCATTTATATCATGAATTATTTTCCTAACTTCAATGCATTGTCTGCATTATTTTGAATCTCAGTTTTATTATAATCATTCTTTTGGATTTCATAAATGTTCTTCTTTCATCAATGTCTGTTGCTACAGAATTATTCTTTTGTGTTCATCATACCTTGTTTTTTCATTTTTCTAGCCACCTTATGTTGAAATTTGTGCATCAACTGGATCAGTTTTCTACCACTGTTATAAGCTGGCTTTGGTAGTAAATGGCTTTTTCCTAATGATACATGTTTCGGGGTTTCAATTTGGTAAACTCTTTTGGCTTTGGTTTCAGTTGGACACAACAGTATAGTCTCCTGTAGCCTCTTCGGCTGCAATCAATGGCTTTAGGCACAGGGTATGTGGTGGCTGAGTCAGACAGCCCTTCTTTTTCCATCCTTGTGTGTGGGGGGTGTGCTCTGGTGGCCCAACAGATGTGATACACAGCAATAGGAGTTGGGTGCCCATCATGTAGCCATTCCAGCAATGAACAGTGGTGATTCAGAAACAATGGAGCACAGTGGATATTTCCTCAGCCATGGTAGCATGCCCAGAAGTGGTTATGGTGACTAGGGGCTATCTGTGGTGTTCGGGGCATGAAGCCTGAAAATTTTGGCCCAGCAGAGGGTGGCAGCTGCTCAGACTAATCATGGAGGTGGCTTGGACTGACTGCATGGCTAAGCCATTTGGGACAGCAGCTCAGCTATGGATGATGCAGATTATAGTGGCAGTCCAGGCCAATTAGGATGGCAGATCAGTCCAAGCTAACTATGTGGCCTAAGCTGATAAGAGTGGCTAGGGAAGCAGTGTAGTTCTGCTTCTAGTATTTTTCTCAAACTACAGTAGCCTGGGATCTGGAGATTAAGGAGATGGCAATGTAAATTCCTTCTGTGAAGCAAAGCTGCAGTGGAGACTATAGGAAGTACCTTGAACTGGGCTCCAAGCCTATCCATTCTGTCACTAGTGTTGTTGTTGTTATCTGGAGAGGTTGCCCATGATCCCAACAAGGTGTTCTGTTGGAACTCCCCTGACCCCCCTTTCTCCTGTTGTGGGGGATTTTCCTCAGCTGGCAAAACAGGATTACAGATGTCAGTATACTTTGATCCACTCTTTGTGCCACTATCCCAAATCTCTAATGGTGCTCTTGTCTCTCTCTTGCTTAATTCTAATGCTACTTGTCTCAAAATGCAGTTTTTACTTGTTATTCTGGTTTTTTTTTGTTTGTTTGTTTGTTTGTTTGTTTGTGGAAGAGGAGACAAATGTTGGGTACCTCTATTTGACTATCTGTCCTTCTCTCCATTTTAATTTTTTAATAATTGTATAGTATTCGATTTTGTAAATGCACCAAAATTTTGTGCATTTCTTATTGCTAAACATTTAGATCTTTTGTTTTCAATATTACAAATAATGCTGCAATATGCATCATTGTATATATCTCCTAAATAAATTCCTATAATGGGAATTGCTATCTCAAAGGATACACATTTTAAAAACTTTTCTTACATTGTTAAGTAATGATTGAAATTTATATCAGTGACCAAGCTAACTAATAAGGTTTGTTATAGTAGAAATTTTTTATTTATTGTCAGGTTACTAGGCAAAAAAAAAAGCTATTTTGTTTTAATCTTCCTTTCTTTCATTATTGAAAAATGTATGCTTTTTCTCATGTTTCCATGTTTGGGAATTATTTGAACATATCCTTTGTCAATTTTTTCTTGGAGAAAATGTATTTTTTCTTTTTAGAAGTTCTTTAAAGATATCAATTGCTTACAGTAAATATGGCAAATATGGCCTGCAACTTGTGACTTTCAATCTTGTTTATATGCTTCTGGGCTAAGTTTAAAATTTTTGTAGTTAGAGTACCAATCCTTGTAATATTTTCTTCTTTTTATGTTTGTATCAGGATGTATTCAAACTCATGGCACATTTTAAATATCTGCAAATCAGGAGGTTCACCTTTGGAAGGGACCAATTGCTGAGAATAGTGATTTATTATCAATATACAGAAAGAGTAATTGTATTTTTAAAAGCACAAAAATGTTAAAATCCTTGAAGAGTCCTTTGTAAGAGCAATGCAAAAGATTTATGGTACATCTGTGTAATATTCACTTCATAATTGCACCTTACTCTACTTCTCAAAATCTTGTATTGATCTGTGCAATAGGCTTGAGAGTATCAGAGTAGGAATGCAAGAATCAGCAGGATCAAGTCCAAGAGGAAGGAAGCCAGACAGTTCTATAAGACCCAATGTGAAAGGATGTACAGAACAGAATTTATTAGAGTGTTAAAAAATTCCCCCAAATGAATGGGTTTTTAAAGAATCTACTTTTAAAAGCCAAAATTATCCAGAATATTTCAACTGAAAGTATGCATGTATGTGTGTAAATATATTATATATACAAACATATGTATGTATACACACAGACACATTTTGAATAAAAGACTCTAATCATATGAAAGTTTAGTTTTATTATAGGCATTTTATGCAAATGTTTCAGTGCTTCTTGCTATTTATATAATCTATTAGCAAGGCAGTCAGTTACAGTTCAAATGAGAAAGTATAAACAAAATTATATACTTCATCAAAAACAAATCTGCCTGAAATCCTTTTATAAATTCTAGAATGCAATTAAAACCATTATCTGCACCCCCCACCCCGTATTTGATGATGTTGTTTCTATTTATCTTCCTGTAATTATAATGTCTCTGAAGATTCTGAACTTGATGAAATAATGTTCAATTGTGGAAGAAAATGTTAAGCAGATAACTACATGTTCCAATAAGCACTTGCTTTGTAAATTTGATTAAATGCCATATTTAAAAAATATATATTAAAAAAATATTTAACATCTCATAACAGTTCACTAGCGCTTTGCTCCAGCCTGGACACTGACCAATGAAAAATAAATGCCTTTCTGTGCCAGCAGCTGTTGATGTGTGCCGTGCTCCTTGACCTTGCCGTTCTGAAACACCACGATCATGTCTGCGTTCTGGATGGTGGACAGGCGGTGAGCGATCACAATGCAGGTGCGGCCTTCTCTGGCTTTGTCCAGGGCTTCCTGGACAACCTGTTGATGAGAGTTACACAACTTAATTCTGATAATAACCTCTCTGTAACAAGCCCCACAATTTTTCAATATGTCCTCCTTAAATGGTTGGTGCCAATGAAATACAACAGATTTTAGAAACTGAGGGCTCTCTCATACCAGAAGATAACTGACCCCCAGTTTGGATTGCTTCTGAGACACTAGGTTATTGTTCTTAAAGGTATAGCAGTAAACACAGTTCATCCAATCATTTAAAAATATTTCCAAATGTGCCTCGCCATACAACTTTCCTAAAAGCATCTCTCCAATCTAGCACTGCAGCAAAAGGGCCAAACTCAGCCTCCTTGAATTTTAGAATTTTTAAGACAGAAGACATAATCCCTCTTGTTCAGATAGCTGAATTTTTAACCTTTTCTCAAACTGCAAATGATCATCAACATTTATCTTAAGGTACAGCCAGATTTGAACTTTACCCTACCCTCATCCCTCTTCATGCAGTTGCCAAAGAGACGCTGCCAGCAGAGGTGGGAATGAGTCTCCTGAATGCAGCATCTTAGATGAACACAAAGTGAGGCAGAGCTGCTATTTTGAAGCCTAAGTGCTCTAAGACTAATCTGTTTGTATCCTCTTAACTCTCCTAAATAACAGCTACAGAAAGACTTCAAATGCTGCTGACATAAGCAACAATCTTTCTGGCTAAATTTTGTTCAGAGAAACGTGTAAATTTACACCTTTCAAGGAAAATCAATTCGAGTGTGGATGAACCCAGTGTAAATTCTCACCTTTTCACTTTCTGTGTCCAGAGCTGACGTGGCCTCATCCAAAAGCAAAATGTGTGGCTGTCTCACAAGGGCGCGAGCTATGGCAATGCGCTGCTTCTGCCCACCAGAGAGTTGAGTTCCTTTGTCTCCGACTCTGGTGTTGTATTTCTGTAAACAGAGTTTGGTTATTATGAAAGCAGAACTGATGATAAAGTTCAAACACACAAATTACTCACAGAAAACAGGAAAATTTTCTGATGGGATAATTGGAAAAATTTAGGTTCAGAAGTTAAGGATGAGCTCATGGAGTGTTAAACAATAAAAAGCCCTAGATGCTAAGTTTAATCATTCTGATAAAAGACATTTGGGCCTTAAAATAAGCTATTTAGTATAAATATGCCAGAATTTTTATAAAAAATAATATTGTTGCCATCATCTTATCTTTCATCTTCTGGTTTCATTATATTTGGGACAAAGATGGGTAGGAAAAAGGAAATGTGATTTGTTAACAGGTGGTACATAATAATTGAAGCTCATCCTATTTATAACCAGCAGGTGACGCCCTCTGCATGATTTTAAAGTGAGGAAAGGAAAATTCCTGAGATTTTAGTCTTTTGGTGTCTTTATGAAACTATTCCCAACACCTAAATAATTTATTGGATATCAAGGAATCCCATTTTGATATCCAACTTACACCTGGAGACTAAAATTCACCTTCTATGTAGAGTTGCCTGTTTTTATTTGCTGTATCGGGCAAACCTAGTTCTGTGGTGTTCAGAACAAGGTCTTCCCCTTAGATGGAGTGAGAAGACCCCTGGCAAGGTTTTGGCAGATGCTCCTGGTGGCTCCACCCCTGAGCTGTGGCTGCCTCAGGTAGCAGGTGCATGGAAGCATGTCTCCTGTGAGTGCAGGGTAGAGCACTGATTCTGTTGAGGCAGAGTGGAGCAGCAATGTAACTCTACAGGAAGGAGGGCAATAAGCAGCCTTCTGCAGGGTAAAGTAAACCCCAGTACTAGACACTTAGGAGAAGTGGGACCTTATAGATAATAGGACTTAAGTGTGCTAGTCTGGGCACTGCCCAAGACAGTCATTATGTCTACAGGTGTGCTTTGTGTGCCAGAGACCACAAGTCCAGAAAGAAGGTCCCTGAGGTAGATAAACATGAGAGGGACAGGATATATTTAAAGAGCTGATAATTGTTATCCTTTGTATTTGTGTTTTGTAGCCTGCATCAGTCTCAGCTGGGCTGTTAGAATGCAGACTCTACCTCCAAAGTGTCTTATTCAGCAGAGCTAGGGGAGGCCTCGAAATCTGCATTTCTAACAAGTTCCCATGCAATGCTGACCCATGTTCAAAATTTGAGAATCACTGTGGTATGCTGATTTTTAAGTCCTTTGGGTATAGACCAAGGAGTGGGATAACTAGGTCAAATGATAGTTCCATTCCAAGTTTTCTGAGGAATCTCTATATTGCTTTCCAAAGTAGTTGCACCAATTTGCAGTGCCACCAGCAATGTGTGAGTATATAGCAGCTCAATTCACAATAGCTAAACTGTGGAAACAACCTAGATGCCCATCAATAGTTGAATGGATAAAGAAACTATGGTATATATACACAATGGAACATTACTCAGCATTAAAAGAGAATAAAATTATGATATTTGCAGGTAAATGAATGGAGCTGGACAATATTATGCTAAGTGAAGTAAGCCAATCCCCAAAACCAAAGGCCGAATGTTTTTTCTGATTAGTAGATGCTGATCCATAATGGGGAGGGGAGCATGGGAAGAATGGAGAAGCTTTGGATTGGGCAAAGGAGAGGGTAAGGATGAAAAGAGGCATTGGGCAGGAAAGACAGTGGAATGAAACAGACATCATTACCCTAGGTACATATATGATTACATGAATGGTGTGACTCTACATCGTATACAACCAGAGAGTTGAAATGTTCTGCTCTATTTGTGTACAATAAATTGAAATGTATTCTGCTGTCATGTATACCTAAGTAAAACAAATTTTTAAAAATGGAGAAAAAAATTGAGGACCACTGACTTTTCATTAGTAAAGGGTTTGGAATTCTATACTTTAAGGGTTCTAGCCTCAAGAAGAGTCAACTAGACTATTAAAAGAGGAGAGGGAACCGTGCCTCCTTCTTGGGGGCCTGTGGTTGAGAGTTACAGTAACTGAAGAAGAGCTCAAGAAAAGAGAAATCTTAGGAGGAGTTAGGGCTACCCAGTGCTACCATCTTTCCCCTAGGTGACTGTCTTCCTCATCAGTTTGAGGCTATTGGACTTTATTTTTTAGAGGGTACTTCCTCATAATAAAGAACATAACTAATGATAATGGGAAAGAGTAGATTAGCTAGGTTGAGATGCATTTCAAAATACAGGACCTAAGAGGGCCTAAGAGATGGTGAGAGATCTAGTGATCAACTTCCTGCAGGGATTCAAAGGATGGACATAGGACAATGGCCCAGGGAAGTTTTGAATAATCAACCCAATAAATGGAGCTTGGGGTCTACAGAATATACAATGATTGAAGTTTACATGACACCAGATGGCTCTTAGAGACAGTCATCTTCCCACATGGGTCCTGCTCTCTGTTGGCCCTAACTCCAGAGAGTGAGGCTGGAAGCTTAGAGGATAGCCTCAAGAGGCAGAAGTAAGAGAAATGGAGGAGAGAAGTGGGGAGGCATGATACTTCCTTGGCAAGACAAGATGCAGCACATCCACAGGTGGAGACAGGCCCTGTACTTGAATTTGGAGGGAAAGGCCTCCCAGATATTGTACAGAAGGGGGTAGAACTTCCGACCTAGAAGCTGAAGAATTGCTTTAGATCTGTTCCTCTTGGGAAATTCTTTTCTCCTAAATCCAAATCCATACAACACTTTCACCTTTTCTTTATGTGGAGAATCAGATGATGAAGTAAACATAACATCTGACCAGGACAGGAAGTATGGCTACATACTTATATACAGGTGTGTGGGGGGTGTGTTTTGGTTGCTAATTTCTTCTCTTCACCTTTAGGAAACCAGCTCTTTAGAATCAAATGATAGGGGCTGAGACGTATGGGCCAGGGTTGCTACATGCTCCTGGGATCTTAATTTGGAGAGAGACTTACATCAGGCAGTGATTCAATGAAGTGGTGTATGTTGGCCTCCTTGGCTGCTCTCACGATCTCTTCCTGTGACACGACCCGGCTATTGTCTCCGTAGGCGATGTTCTCTCCAATACTGCAGTCGAACAGGATGGGCTCCTGGGACACAATGCCCAGGTGTGCTCGGAGCCACTGGACATTCAGTTGTTTTATATCTTTGCCGTCCAGCAGCTGAAAGCAAAAGTTCACAGGGCAACTTTAGGATCAGTGCACTTTTGAATTCAGCAAAGTAGAAATCATCATTTCATACAGCAAAACTAAAAAGTTACTGTGAGATTAAGGAAAGGGTTTTTGTTTGTTTGTTTGTTTGTTTTAATTTGGATTGCAAAACTTAATCCAAAAAGATCATCATTGTACAAAAAGATCATCTTTGAGAGAATGTCATGTTATCTTTTTACCTTGGTTTCTGGTATATGCACTAATAGAATAATGTCCCCATTCTCTAAGATATTAATGTCCTAAATCCAAGAAACCCGTGAATATATTACGTTACACATGTCAGAGGCATTAGAGTAGCAGATGGAATTAGGCTGCTAATCAGCTAACCTTAAAATAAGGCGATTATCCCGGCTTATCTTGGTGAGCCCAATGTAATCATCAGGGTTCTTAACAGTGGGAGAAGGAGGCAGGGGATCACCAGAGCAGTGCAGTATGAAGAGACTTGGTCAGTCATCGCTGGCGTTCAAGATAGAGAAAGGAGCCACAAGTTGAAAAGGCAAGAAAATGGATTTTCCCTTGGAGTTCCCAGAAGGAACACAATTCAGCTGACATCCTGAATTTAGCTTGGTGAAATTATTTTGGACTTCTGACTTCCAAAATTATAAGATATTAAATCTGTGTTAAGCCACCACATTTATGACGATCATTTATGGCAACCCAGGAAACTAAGATGATGTCTGATACTTCTGGGTTGTATCCTGGCATCCTTTTATTTTCACATCTCAATTTTTTCACAGAAAAAGTGTTCAGCATCAGAATGGAAATAAATAACAATTATGACCACATAATAGTTTTGTATATAAGGTTTCTGATCTGACTTGGGTTTAAATGGCTAAATGGAATAGAACCAAGCTTGGCAAGGTAACTACTGTATCTCTCCATAGTTGTTGATACTGGGGAAAAGAATTAATTTCTTTTAGTTTCCTGTGGGAAAAACATAAATAATGATGATTCACAGATTCACAAAATCAAGGATTAAATAAGATCTTTTGGGCCCTGCTTGGCATAGCACCAGACACAGAGTAAAGGGCTCAAGGGCTGAGAGCAGTTTGTAACTGTGTAGGTGATGCACTTGGAAGTACAGAGGATGAATACTGAGCCCCAGGAGGAGGAAAGGAAAGGCTGCCCTTTCCCTAGGATCCAGTTCCCTAGATTATCCTGCAGAAGACTGGGAAGGACCCTTTATAACCTTGCTGATGAAAAGCCTTACTCTCTGATCAAGATATGCCTATTGAATAGATCTGCTCTGCAAGAGAACTCCTGGCATTCAAATGAGAGAGCTGTTCACGACCTCTGAAGATGAGAGCAGTGACTCAGCTTTGAGCTTTGCCAATGCAGTGATAAGTATTTACTGAGCCACACACACACTCTGTGTCCTGTGTGGCTGGTTGGGGGCCTCTGGGAGATTGCTGGTCAGAGGTAAGGTAGATAGATCCTTGCTGTAGGAACACAGCTTCTGCCTACAATGCTGGCAGGTACAGGGACAGAAAACACAGCCATGACCTTATTTAGTACCAAGCCCAGTTGCCATGGAGATCATTCTGAGCATTTATGCTCCAGGCTTTCTTACAGTGCGAATAAGTGAGGGTGGAAAAATAGAGGCTGGTGAAAGGCAATAAAAACCATGCAAGGATGTGGTTAAGGAGCAAATCTTATTAGATGGAATACTGTACTTGAGAAATGGAAATCTGAGGAAAGAAAGACCTTAAAAAAATATTTCAGGCTTCTACCCCCGGGAGGAAAACAGATACTATCTAATATAATCATAGGCAAGTCTGAATAATCTCAGTATTAATGAAGAAATTCATTACACTGAATATGATAAACTCTAGGGCCCTGCACAATCCTAGAATTGCAAACTATATAAAATCTGTGTTAATTGAAGAATCCTTTAAGGAAAACATATTTAGAAGCCCAGAATGTAAAACAGGTGAAAGCACAATTTCATTGGCTGAGACATGGCTGTGGTCTGTGGGAAGACCAAGGAACTCTAGGGAATTTGTTGAAAACTGCTTAAAGGACTGTGGCCTAAACAAAAGCATAACCAAGAAAGGAAACATTGGCAAGAAATAATGTGAGGCCAAATTACAATGACTAGCTACCTCTATTGGAAAGTATCAAATGTACCATTTGCTTTTATTAGTGCAAAGTTCAAATGTTAAATACATACTTTTTTATGCATATGTACTCTGAAATAATAATAAATTTTAAAATCAAGCACGGATAATATTGTAAATTCTATGACAAGCATGTTTCATATATTCTCATTTAATCTGCACAACTCCTTTCAGGAGGTAGCTATGATTTTAATCTGTATCTTATAGACAAGGAAATGAGCAAAGTTAAGTGACCTCGACAAGGTCACACAGTCCAAGTAGTAATTAAGGGCACCTGGGTTGGATTTAATTGGATTTAAACACTATGGGATGGATTTGGTAACAAATGTCTCATAATTAAAGATTATTTTCTGTCCTCTCTGAGAATGCCTCCATCTTGGCCCAGGTACCTCCTGGGTTATAACCAAACAATGATGAGGGGCTTCTAGCTGTATCCTAGAACCATGGTGCAAGGGATGGACCAGAGAAGGGAGAAAGACATGTTTGGAGAGGGCTCAAGCTAATAAAGTCCCCTTAAACGCATGTTAATCCTGATACCTGAATAGTGTTCTCATGGGAGGGAGGCCAGCATGTCCGGAAGTTCTTCACTATAAGCATTTATGGCAAATTGTCTAAAAAGAAAGGGCCCCAAATCTTTATGGCCCCAGTATTGAGATTTTGTTGAACTTCTTTTTCATTTGAAGTACATATTTATTTTGGAACTTTATTTTTGGATTTGAAATTTTGTTTTCTTTAATAGAATTCTTAGAATTGTATAACTTTCGGGTCTCACAAACTTGGGTCCTCTCCTCTTAACAATTTTGTAGCGTGATTTTTAAAGATTCTGGACAATTTGGCCTAAACTTTCCTTCAGATTTACCAGTTCAGCAGTTCTCAAACTATAGAATCACCTGAGTATAAAAACAGTCACCCTGGCCTACTTGACTGATCCTGTGTGGCTGTGTTCTTTACTAGCTCTCTAGGCCATTCTAATACACACCACGGTTTGAGAATCACCATTCCAGGTCAAGGTTTCTCAATGTATGATAGAAGGCCCGCTGATGATCATGGGAATTTCTCATTTTCAGGGTGCTCCTCTGGTTTAACTCCTTTTTTCAATGCTTATGATTAAGCAATGCTAAAATCTGCAGAGTCATTTGTACACAGCAATAAGAACTAAATGATACTAATCTTCCTGCCAAATTATTAAGGGCTACTAATTGATATTTATAAAGAAAGCTTGGCATATTTACTTGAGTTTATTGGGGGCACTTCTGCTAAGAAGTCTGGCTGCTGTGCATCACTTGGCAGTATTTTAAGGCTCTAGTACAAATGTAATGGAGCAGATAATGGACATCCTTGCAATACATGAGGACTCTTTGTTTTCAGTGCTCTCTTGAGATAATTATTGTCCTATGCACTCAGCATCCATTTCCACGTTCTTCTGTGTCAGCCTGTCCATATATCAAGGGACTAGAAGGCTAAAAACTCTTTCCCAGGCTTCCTGGATTCTGGAAATGAGTTGGGTCTATCATTGAGATTCACTGTGTAAAATCTGGGAGGCAGAGCTTACTCTCCATTAGCAGCAGGGACAAACTAACACATGGGTTAGGGCAGATGGAAGTTTTTGTAATAGCCAGACTCAAGTCTTGTGTCTTTACGTATGGAATAACTATGGCATTAGCATAATTTTCTGCAACTTCCTCATCATAGGATCACAGCTGTAGTACTGTGATTTGGAAACCTGGGAGTAGGCTATTCTATTTTCACTTTTTCAGACCTTCCAAGGAGTAAGCACCTAATTCCCTTTATTAAATACTTATCTCCTTGAAATACCTAGAGTGATTTTTGCTTCCTACACTAAACTATAACTAATATCACCCTCTTTAAGTTATGCTGTGCTTATGTTTATGCACTTGTAAAATAATAATTAATTTATTCTCTTCTTATTATTTTACTGTTGACTATTGTTTTCAACTCAAACATTTTATTACCGCCAAGTGTCTCTTCCACTGGAAAGTGTTTATGAGTACGCTGGCTGTACAATTTTTAAAATTCTTCATACATAATAATAAAAGCTTGAGAATCATTACTCTTACTGAATTCCCTATTTCAGCAGAATAGGCCTCTATTTTCACTGAGATCAAATCACTTACCAAGCGCAGCTTCCATTATGTCTTCCTCTGAACACTACCTTGACTGCTCACGTATATGCAAATCCTATTTTCCCCTTAAAAACAGCCCTAGACCTAACTTCTTTTTAAATCTAATGCATGGAAGCATATGACCCATCTCAGTTAAAGTCTTTGAGGGCAAACACAGTCCTATAATTATTAGAGCACAATGTTTAACATGCTATTTAATAACCATCTGTAAGGATCTTAATCAGAGACTCAGAACTAACATTTTCTCCCGAGTGCTTCAAAATTTCAGTGATGACTTTATTTAGAATCCTCTGTTCAAACTTTAGCCACAAAATTGAAACACAAAATCAGAATTCACAGAAAACAGAAAAGTAAAAATTAGAAACAAAGTCTTGGTATCTATTAAAAAAAGAGACTGAGTAAAGCCATAGCTATCTTTAAATACAGTAAAAAATATTTCTGAGTGATTGATTGCTATGGGGAAGTAAAAAAGGGCCCTGGATATAGGCTGAAATTCATTTCAGTCATTAATGCAATGAGGCTCAATATGGCGTTGGTGGGCATCAGTCTGACTATTGGTCAGTGCCCACAACATGAGTTATTAAAAATTTTGAACATTACCTCTGAGTACAACCCATAACTAAATGCCTACGTAATAAAAATTTTTTGCTCTAAATTCTGTTTCCTCCCAATCTGGCTCTTTTTCTGCCCTTATTTTAGTCATTTAAATTCACTACTCTCTTCAGATTCCTATCTCATACCCAGCACCCGTAGAGGCACTCAGTTTTACTGAATGAATAATTCTGACTCTTCATTCATCTTTTTAGTTCAGAAAACAAAAGGTCATTCCTCCATATTCTTTATCCATTCCCAAATGTGCCAATAGTAGTCTATATTTTGTCTTGGAAGATGTTTCAATGTCCTCTTTACCCCAGTAGTATTATCTCATCTTTTGGCCATAAAAATGCTCCAGATTCTCACTCCCAAATGTGTTCCTTGGACTCTGCCCATTCAGGTTATTGTTCTAATTTGTCTCTCTTTCATCTTTGATCTTTTTAATAGTTTACACTGAAATCTCTCTTTCCCCTCCTAACCATCCTTCAGTCATGCTTACCTGTTTTCTATTATCCCCACTTAAGTGCAAGTATAAAGTGTCAGAAATAGCTCATTAATTGCCAGATCCTATCATGTCTTCTCAGTCCTCATCTTATCCAGTCTCTGCATAGCTTCTGTCCTTGCTGACCATATTCTCCTGCTTGAAACAAGACTATCCTTGGCTTTCGTCTCACTTGCCTCTCCTAGTGTCCCCTTTGACTTTATGGATATTTCACTTTTTTGCTGGCTCTTCTCACATCAGCTAAAATCTCATCATAGCAAGGGAGATGGGTAGTGAGAAGGCAGCTCAGAAAGCAGGATAGAGAGGCAGTGTTGAGAGGGAGGCTAAAGAAGGTGGCGGGGCACATGACCCAGCTTGGACCCCAACCTAGGCTGTCACTCTTTATTTAAGAAGAGCTATTGTTTAAAGGTTTGAAACCCCTGGGTTTGTCATCAAGAATGAAACACACCCAGTCACTGAGACAATGAAAAAATCAGAAATCAGCTGAATACGAAAGTGTGCTTACCACTGTCCCGGCCAAGGGGTCGTAGAATCGCTCGAGGAGCTGGACTACTGTGCTCTTCCCACAGCCACTGCTGCCCACCAGAGCCAGTGTCTGGCCCTTCTTTACCTGGAGGCTCAGCCCCTGAAGAACTGGGATGTTTGGTCGCGTGGGATAGTTGAACATGACTTCATCAAATGTCACATTTCCTTCCAACATAGGCTAAAATGGGAAGAGCAACAGTAAATTCGATGGCCTCAGTCATATCATCAAAACACAGGATAGAACTAACTTCCTTTACCACCAGGTGTCAGAAAAGAGTGAACAACTGTGACAGTTAAGCTTCACCTCAAACTGCTAGAATGTAATAAATAAGATCTAAAAGAGTCAAGGCTTGTATAGTAGGAATTGTTAACACAATACAAATGTATGACACAAATGTGTAACTCAAATCTGTTCCCCCAGAAAATGTGTACATAAAAAAAGAACCCAACCTCATTAGTAGGATTTGCTTATAAAGTGGGCAGTATTCTTATCTCCCTGTGATTTGGTTACATAAAAGTACTAGATGTTAAGATTTATTATTAGCATTTATTAAAATAAACCAATGATTTGAAAACTTTGTATTATCACTAGCATACCAAAAAGCCCAAATTTTATTAAATTTCCTCTGGATATTTTCATTCAGGAGTTAGGAACAAATTATATATTTGAAAGAGCAAACTCACTGGCTTTAGGCCTTCCGTGCTATAGCTGTCAATCGCTGGGATTTTCTCAATGATCATGATGATATGGGATGCTGACACTTTGGCTTTGGTATAGTCAGGAGCAAATGAACTGACCTGCCCGACAGCCATGGCACCAAAGACAATAGCTGAAAATACCCTGGAGAACAAAAGGCAGAACATGTCACATGGGGAAGGCTGTAAACTGCCCCTCTCTGACCAGGGAGTGCCAACTCAAATAATTATGAAACAGAAGTTAAAAAAATAAAACAAACACTTATAAGTTCATGTCAGTGTGAATGATTGCGAAACAGTCCATTTTATCATCTCTCTCTTTCCCTCTCTCTCTCTCTGTATCTTTATCTTCTTATAGTGTGACCTAAGCTGCACTTCCATTTAAGAAGTGGATTTGTTTTCCTACTCTCTGAATCTAGGTTGGCCTTGTGACGTACTTTGGCCCACAGGATGTGGTGGAAGTCATTGTTGACAGTACCAGGCCTGTGCTTCGGGGCCTTGGTACTTTGTTCTCATGTTTGTGTTCTCTCTCTCTCATTGCTTGTTGCAGAGAGATGAGTGAGCCCAGATAAAATCCACTATATCCAACCCAAATCAGCAGAACTGACCTCCAGATTTATGGGCAATATAAATATCATTCTATGTCACTGGGGTTTAGAGGCTAGTTGTACATAGCATTATTGTGGCAATTGACAAGGAATGTAGTTAGTATTCCTGAAAGGACATCAGATTCTTAGAAAACCTGTGAACTATGCAACAAAGAAAAAGGTCCTCATATACCTGAAATCATGCTGTTTTCACGATACATCTGCTTCCTAATGTGTGACATGGGAATCATAGCCACTTGAGGTTGGAAGGACCTTAGAGGCATTGAATTTGGTTCCCACTGTTTATGCTTGGCTATTTTCCCTAAACTGGCTTTCATCCTCTATTTTAGGAAGTAGTATGTTTGATTAAGTCTATTGTTTAAAATTTCTTTTTAAAACTGAAGGAAAATCTACTTTCTTTTCCACAAGACAGCTTTAAAATAGTTTTGAAAAGGTCCTTCACTTCTTTGATAACTCCTTTTACTGCTCTCCTCTGGAAATGTTCATTAATGTGTCTTTTTAAACAGTAGCTCAAATAAATCACACAGATGGTTAATTTTGTCCTTGCTATCATTGAAACCTGTAGGATCTTTTCCAAATGGGCTGGTTTTAGCCAGATCTCCCCTTTTGTTTACTTACTTGGAAGATTGGTTTTTCAAACTTAAATGCCCAAGTGTCAGGAACTTTAACCAATTCAAAGGCTCAGAGTAAAGCAATATAATCGAATAATTATCTGATCCAAAGGCAAACAGCACCTGCATATCATTTGTCAGGCATACATATTAGAAAGTGGAAATTTTAAATGTTCTGTTAAGCTCATTCTGAATTAACTATAATACATAAACAAGTCAATGCCTAAATAGGACAGAAATGCTATAATAACACATTATATTATCAGGCTGATGTATTCTATGTTCAATGTAAAACTTCATTGCTATTAATTATGTGTGTTGTTAAAGGACAGTGTCTTAGCTTCACCAGTCTAGAAGCTCAGAAAGAAACCCCAATACCAATGATATCCGATTTTGATTTTTAGGTTAAAAATACAAATAGCACCTGCATATCATTTGTCGGACATACAGATTAGAAAGTGGAAACTTAAATGCAAATTTATCCTGGAATCTCCCCAGTTTGAGTACTTTCATCCATGAGTTGCTCTGTTGGAAAACTCTTTAAAAGGAACCTTGCACAGGGTTAAGTTTCTGCCCAAATGCCAAGGCCTTCCTGAGACTTCTGCATTGATTCACTCTACCACATCACAGATTCAGATAGGTCAGGCTATGTGTGTCAGCACTGGGAAGAAAAATTCCTGATAAAACCAGGTTCTTCAAAGGAACACATGGAGGAGACTCTGAGGCAAAAGGCCACTTTCTCAATCACCAAAAGGTTTCCTGCAGGTTCACCATAGAGCTTTCTGCCTAGACACAAAGTATGTTTACCCCAGATTTACCTGCAGAGTTAAACTTCCAATATTAGCTCAATACTTACAACAGAACATTTTCAAATTCCATGTCTCCCCTTTCTATCAAGAAGGCACCAAACCGGAAACAAGCAGCATAGGAAAAATACATCATTGCCTGGGTGAAGGAAAATGTGATTCCAAAGATGTGTGCTTTCCTCAAAGAGTTTCTGAAAAGGAGACATTTGAAAACTTACTTGACTTTCATTTCAGACCTTAAAATATAACTTTTGATGGGTGGGCAATGGGGTGATGAATAAAAATGGATTTAATTTCAAAATAATTAAGTTTGATCCTCATTTTACTTGCTAGTTGCATGAGTTTAGGAAACTAACTTATCTCTAAGTCTCAGTGTCTTCATCTTTTTTTCTTCCCCTACATTATTTTATTGGTGCAGTTATTTTTATTATTTTTTAGATTTTATTGGTACAGTTTTACGTAACAGTGGGATTTGTTGTTACATTTGCATACACACACAATATAACAATATGATTTGGCCAGTATTATTCCCCAGCACTTCCCCACCCCCTTCCTATCTCTCATCCCCTGGTGCCCTTCCTGTATTCCACTAATCCCCCTTTGATTTTCATGAAGATTCCCTCAAGCTTACCACCTTTCTTTTCCTTTTTCTTCTCTAGCTTCTACAATGAGAGAAAATAAAAGACCCTTGACCTTCTGAGTTTGGCTTGTTTTACTTAATATAATCTCAAATTCCATCTGTTTTTCTGCAAATGATATAATTTATAATTTTTTTCTTTATGACTGAGTAAAACTCCATAGTGTGTGTGTGTGTGTGTATATATATATCACTCACATTGTCTTTGTCTTTGTTGATGGACACCCAGGCAGGTTCCATAGTTTGGCTATTATGAATTGTGCTGCTATGAACACGTAAGCGTGTTTCACCATAGTATGATGACTTTAATCTTTAGGATAAATACCTTGGAGTGGAATAGCAAAGTCACATTGTGGTTCTATGCCTGGCCTTTTGACCAGCCTTCATACCAATTTCCATAATGATTGTATTAATTTACAATCCCACAAACAGTGTAAAAGTGTTCCTTTTCCTCCACATTCTCTCCAGCATTTATTATTGTTTGTATTCTTGATGGCTGCCATTCTGTCAATGTCTTCATCTTTATGGCAGGTTTAACTACACCTCAATATGTTGAAGTAAAAATAAACAAAGCCTATGAACTCTGTGAAAAGCCTGCTATGGACTCAGTTGAAAGTTCCCTCTCCCTATTTTAACTACTGGACACAGAACAAATGTGTCCTCTGTAGTGAATATTCATTCCACACATATTTACCCAACATCAATAAGCTGTAGGAACCAAGCTGGGTAACATAGAGGCATGGCACTGCCTTTGGGGACCTAGGAGTTGAGCAAGATAAGTACTTATGTAATAGAGGTACCTTATGAATAATATGGGAAGAAAGAAGCATCACTTTACTCTGGGGGTGTTAGAAAAGATTTTACAAGGGAATTAACGTTCTAGGATTTTCTGAGTGACACAGAACTGGGTGATGCACAGGTGTGGGTAGGAGCAGGTTGGTGAGTGGGCAGTCCTCTGGGTTTCCTAACACCTTTTTCAACCATGATCAATTTTGCTTTTATCTTTGTCATATTGGAGACTTTATTGGTCTCCTTTCTATTTTCATGAGATCACCTTTCTTTATTAGTCCTTCCCCCACACTCTCTTTAGCTTCCACTTCTGAAAGAAAACACACAAACCTTTTCAGAGACAAAGGGTCTGAAAAACAAAAATGTTTGAAAACCTATCAATACAATCCAGCTCTCTCTCCTCTTAGTAGAGAAAAAACTGAGACTCAGAGAGGTTGGGCCCTTTCTGGAATGCCCATATTAAAGGAAGGACAGAAGGCTTCCATTAGGGGAGAAACAAAGAAAGGAATGAAAAATATACTCAGGAAGCACCACTCCTCGGTGTCCCACAGGCACTTTGAATTTCATATGACCTAAAGAGCTTTCATCCCCAACAAAGCAATAATAGGGTCATCGTCTAACTGGGCATCAGAGAGCCATTCCTCAATGCCCTGTTACTCTCCCCTCACATCTGTTACCCACCCTGAGAGGTTCTACCGCAGAGAAGCCCCTGCCTTAATTTGTTTCTGGTCATTACCTCCTGGATACAGGTGCTTCCTATCTGGTACTTTCTCTACTTGAGGCCAATCTTCTGGCCAAAGAAATACTTTGTGAAAACAAATCTGATGATTAAATGCTCCTCACACATCCCTCCAACTCTTCAGTGGTTATTACCTGTATGGTATATGCAAACTCTGTGCATACATATTCTCAAACTTCTGCTCCTGAGTCAAAGAAACAACAGTGCGGAAGTTTTCTATTGCTTCAGTAGCGATCTGTAACAGATATCACCCATCACTAAGAGGCACAAGGACAAACAGGGGCAATTAATTTGAATTCTATAAAGCAGGTTAATAAAATTAATTTTATGATACTATATTATTTTTTATCATTTAGTGTTTACCTATGAACATCTTTTTATGGAAAAGGATACTGAGTAATTTATACAAAAGTTTCAGATTTGGAAGAGACAGAAACTGACTCAATCTTACCTTCTTTATAGAAAGAGAAACCAAGACTTTAAAGTGACTAAGGCACTTGCCTAAAGTCACACAGCGTTACACAGTTTTACAAAATTAACCCAAGAACTTGGTATTTCACACCTTTTGTAGGACTCTTTCTTTTATGATGGTCACATTGAAGTTCACAGTTATTTTATATACTTTATATATTTAAAAAATATAAATGTACATTTATATTTTTCTCTTTGTAACAACTCAAGAATTTTCAGAAAATGTTGAAAAGTCAAGGAATGTATTAAAAAGTTACATATTGATGTATTTTACACATTAGCTTATGTATTGTAATTTTTCCCCTTAAGCATATGCATCTTTAACAAATTAGGGATTGAATTCTAGACTTGCTTATTCACCATTATTATTTTTTACACCATTATTTTTTGCCTTAACAAATATTAAGAATATTTTCCAGGGTCATTAAATATACATTAATAATGGGATTTTAATGGCCACTTAATATTCCTGTCAGGCATTCTTTTATTGTTGTACAATGTTTTCAATTATTTTATTATTAAAACTGTTGTGATAAATGTCCTTGTACCTAAACACTTGCCCATATTGAATGGTTTTCTTAGGAAAAGTTCTTAAAAATGAGATTACTGGGTCAAAGGGAATACACTGTTTTTTTAAGGAACATGGCACATATGGCCAGTTTTTTCCAGAAAGTTTCTATCATTTGGTTATGTTCTAATTACATGTTACTTCCTGAAAAGCTATTTAATTAGGGCGTGGACATCCTTTGCTACCTTTTGGAGTCTGGGTAAAGGGATGTGGAGAATGCAAGAAACACTGGTATACTAAATCAGATTTCAGTCTATGTCACCATGGGACCTTGAGCCACCCCATCTCCTTTTCTTCATCTGTAATGTGAGGGAGTAGATGAGAGGGTCTCTCAATTCCTCAAACTCAAATATAATAGGTCACTAAGATAAGTCACTCAACTATTTAAAATGTTCTTCCTCTCTCTGACCTTTTTACTGGCCAGCTGATTCTAATAAAGGCATTGCATTAATTTACAGTGATTTACAACTGAAACGTTGTAAACATGAAATCTCACTTATTCCTCACGGAATCCTACACCAATTATCTAACTTAAAAGACAACAGCAAATATTTCACAAGACATTAAGTCAGTTTTTGAAGGCTGGTACAAAAAGCTATTCAAAGAAAAAAGTTAATAACATATTCTTAAAAACAAAATCTTATTTAAAATAAAATAAAAAATATTCTCTCTTTCAGTGAGGCAAAGACTGAAGTATGTTTACCAAAAGCTACTTAGAAAGGAAGAAAATTTGCAGATTTAATTTATGTTTTTTATAAGCTTCTTTTACACATTTAAACAATAATGTACACTCATTTTAGAAGATCCTAAAAAATACAGAAAGCATGAAATTAGAGGAAAAATTCACCTTCAAACTCCCCAAAGGCAATCCTTGTTCAGACACATTAGAAATATTTTTAATTATAAGGGTTCAAACAAATAGAAGAGGTTTTCTGGATTAGTAATAACATTCTACAAATTACAGCAATGTATGCTGAAAAGCAGATTTTACTGTAAATTTTAATGTAAAAATTTTAAGAAATATTTCGTGTGTAGTGTTTAAGGCAGGAGTGTCTGTGGCTAGATTATAAATGTCGCTTTTCAGTATATATAAAACTCAATAAAAGGGAGAGTTTGAGGACAGACCTTGCATAGTGAGTAGAACAATATAATCACTTCACAATGTAATCACTTCATCTTAATGCACAATGAAGCAATTAGGAAGAACCTTAATTAGCATCCTGCATCCTCACAGCTTCCTTTATTCCCAGAGTTTCAAACAAAGTCTCAGGAATCACCAGAAGAAAAGAGAACTTCAGTTCAAGGAGAAGTAAATGGCATTGTTTCCCTCACAAAGCATCATGTAGTTGATACTTTTGGAGAAAGGAAAATGCAAATATGCTTCTAGAAAGAAAAACACAAGCAAACCTCCTCACCTTTGTCTTCCTACCTTCAAATAAAATGAAGTTTGATTGTGGCTTTTAATGTTGAAAAGGAAAATGCATCTATTTTATAGAAATGTTCTTAGTCTATATTAATGTGCTAGAACTCTAGAAATCACAGATCACCGACTGAGAGGAGGTTATGAACAGTCTCTGACATCACAGAGATAATACGAGCAGGCCCTGACCCCACACAGTAATGAACAAGCCCTGGCCTCCCACAGACCTGCTCTGGAATGGCAAGCTTGCCCATCTGCTTCAGGGCAAATCCACAGAGGTAGTCCAGGCCCCTATGTATCTTTTGTTTTATTAGGGAAGATAAACCATTTATCCACAAAGAAACAGGAAAGCAACATTAAGGGCTGAGAAATGTCATGAATTAATTCAGATGTAAGAAAAGGCCTCTCAGTAAAGGTACTACATCTGAGAGTTGAATATGTACAGGAAGAAGCCACATCTGTGGGAACCAGACTAGAGTGTTCTAAGAGTTACAAAAAGACCCATGAGACCAGAGCAGCATGACATAGGAGAGTATAGTAAAGGACAAGATTATAGAGGTCATCAGATCCTGCAGGGTTTTACAGACAGGGTAAGATTGAATTTTATTCCAATGCTATTAGAAGCCATTAGAGAGTTTTAAATAGGAGTTAGCATGATCTGATTTGTATTTTTAAGAGATTAGTATACTGACTTTGAGAATAATAAAGACTATAGATGGACAAGAATTGAAGGAGATCAGTTAGGAAAATTGATTTGAAGTTTGATTTGCGACTTTGGGAAAGATATTTGATCTCTTCCAACAGGTGTAACTCAGCAGGGCTACTGAAATGAGCAAACATATGTAGAGCTCTTCGTATAAAGCCCATTTTTAATAAATATTCAATAAATTGTAACCTGAGAATTAGGATCAAATGGGGTTGACTTTCAATATTATGAGAACTGATTGGTGAAGCAACCACCACTTTCGCTATCTGCCTTTGTCCCTCTCCGGAGCCCCCACTGGATTAGAGAATCTCTCACAGTCTGACTTAGAAAATCTACCATATCCACACATACCATTTCCCTTGCATTCTTTCCTCAGCCCTTCTACAGGACTCCAAGAGTCTCATCTCTGATGCACCACCTCAAAGGTGCTGACCTTGGTTTGCAATGATTTAACTTAGGATCTGTCTTCTTCTTTCATAAATAGTCTAAGATTCCCATTCTAAGATTTCACACACCTCAATAAATAATGACATTATTAAAGACTTTTTTGTTTACATTTTGCTCTAGATTTTTCCAGCTTTTATTCAAATAAAGAGTCAACACCATAGGAGAAAAGAAACACAAGGCATAGGATTTCCCCAGGCTGGTCCAGTGTTACCCAGGTTAGACCAAACCAGGAACCCTGGGAGCAGCACCATATGGCTAAAAGCCTGCCAGACATCTCACAGCAGGTTTTTCCCCCACAGACACTGGGAGAAGCACCAAAGCTGGCCCAGCGGCGTTTCCTGGAGATGAGGCAGAATCTGGGAAATGCAGGAGGCAGAGGACAATGTGCCTGTGACAAGGAACATCCTTCAGGACCTGTCACATCACCCACTTGTGAGGGACCTGGTCCACAGACAAAGGACTCCTGTGCCTGAGAGCCAGACCCACCATAAACTAACTAGATTCCTGCCCTGACTCTGGAGAGTCTGGAATATCCATTGGTAAATATATTCCTATCTAGACATTGGTCCCAGTTTTGGGACTCAGCCCTGTTCTGACCCCTCATTTCTATAATGATCCAGATCTTATAACATCAGATTGTCTTCTGCCATCTAGAACAGGAGCACAGGTACCAGAATTTGAACCCTGACCCTAAGACTCCTCAGTTCTCTAAGGCACAGGGGACCACTGCCGGAAGGTATTCAGCTTCACCTGGAAAAGGAGATGACACTAGGACTTCCTGCACAAGGTCACTATGAAGAGTAAAGCATTGCCAGGAAATGCAGTAAATGTCACATAAGCATTTGTTAAATAATAAGAAAAGAATCAACAAACATGCAGAAAAACAAGTATTCAGGGAAGGAGAAGCAGAAGTAGGATGAAAGGGGGAGGAATGATAAGAGGGACAGTGGTGATCATTTAAGTCAGATAGAAAAAAGACCCCAGGACGTTTCCATATTGAACCTTTCACATCAGACATAATAAAAAGGCCCGACTTTTCTCAATAAAGGAGATTTAAGCTTGCTTAAAAGAAAGAGGGAGAGAGAGAAAAAAAGAGATGTGGAGGAAGGAAAGGGGGTGGGGATTGAAGGAAGTAAGGAGGGGCGGGGAAGGAAGAGAGGAGTGTGAAGACAGTAGCTTGAAACCAAAAAAGCCTGTGAGAAGCAGTGTCAGTCTGAGCCTAAGGCCATGTTTGCTACTTTACTTCAATTTCTAATCTGCAGAATAAATGTCAAAAATATATTGCTCTGGGGAATGGTGATAAAAACACTCAGAACATAGTAAGTAGTAGGGAATAACAAAACAACACTGATTTAAATATTTTTCTCTACTTAGGTAAGCAATTGTATTTTGTTTGACTCACCTTTCCAGAACCTTCTAGTTGTTTCTTATCTTTTAGTGCTTGTCCAGACAACATTTTCATTTCAACAACTCCTGCTATTGCAATGATGGGTACAATTGCTAAGAGTAGAAGTGTTAATTGCCAGCCATAGATTAAGGATATGATAATTCCTGTCCCAAGATTTGCTATATTCTGGGTAATTACAGAAAGCCTGGAGCCTATAGCCTAAAAAACAAATTAGAGACACATTTTTAATTTTTATTAACTTTAAAATCCACACTTCTATATTCTTAAGAACTGTAACAATTCACTTTCATGAAAATATATTAATTATCTTCTCAGTTATAAAACAAAAATAAAATTTTACTTGTAACAACTTTGAGTTTCTAAAATGAGAATTATCCATGACTTCTGAATAAACTGAAAGTGGATGATCAAAACTCCAGACTGTGATAACATATTTCTCTCTTCTGAATTTTTAATGCCAAGAAAGTCTTAATCAATTAAACTATGTTCTCTAAAGCAAGCTCTGAAAATTAGCAAGATAAACTCTGACATTTATATTAAACTGGATGGTAGAAATTTCCAAAGTTAGGTACAGTACTACTTATAATTTAAGACTATTATTTGTCATTAAGGATATTAAAAAATATTGAGGCCTATATGAAATGCTTATTATGCTTAATTTAACCTAGATTTGATTTGGAAAAAAACATACACAGAGTTGAAAGCTATAGAATTTAATTTATACTAAGAAAGCATCAAAATCTTCAGTTTGAATACCAGAGGGAGCCTGAAGCATGATTCTCAGTAGTGTGTGGTGATTGCCAAGCCTCAAACCAGATGTCGGCCTACAAAGTCAACTCAGTCCTTGCTCGATGATTCAATCCTCCACATCTCCTCTACCCTGAAAATACTGTACCCTCAACTCATTGCAAATCTTTCTCTGGCTCTCTGATCTGCTTTCTCTGGAAAGGGCCCATGTTATTTTCCATTCCTAAACATTTTTTTTTCTGCCCAAGTGAGGCTGATCTTGGGAAAAAATTATAATGGAGTTATATCTAGGATGGCCACTAAGATCTCTGTGACTGAATAATCTTTCCCAACTCCAAAAATGAGCAGGTACATTGATTAAAGCTTCTCTCCATACTAACTCCTGTGATAGACTCCTTCAAAACTCCCATCAATTCCACCAGATTCATCTAACAGCTATTTGATATAAACACTAGACTAGTACTCTGGCTGCTATATGAATGGGTAGAAGGAGACAGGAATAGAGGTACGGAGTCTGTTACAATAATACAGGACAGGGGTGATAGTGTCTTAGATTAGTGTGGTCATATGAATGGTGGTGAAATGTAACAAATTCTGGATCTTTAAAAAAGGTTCAGCCAAAAAAAATTGTTAGTTGGATTTGATGAGGGATCTGAGAGAAAGGGGATTTAAGAATGACTCTAACACTTTGGACCTGCACAACTGAAAAAAATAAAATTAGTTTTTAATGAAATTGGGAAATTTGTTGGAGGAGTGGATTGAAGGAGAATTGAGAGCTCTGAGTGGGGCATGGCCAGTCCATGATCAGACATCAGACATCAGACAACCATGTGCACATGTCAGGGAGACAGGTGGATTTTCTATGTCTGGAACTTAGCAGAGAAGTCATCTGCAAACAAATATTGGTGATTTTCCAGTACAATGGTGGTTTTTAAAGCTATGAGACTGGATGAAAGAGCCTCTGCAGATAACAAACCCTGGGCACTGAGGTCAGGGCTATAAGGACAAAATAGCAACGAACAGTGGGAGACAGTGGCCAGTGGGAGAAAAAAGCAATGTCCTAGAAAGGAAACCAAGGTTCCTCCTTTAAGACAGGAACAACTTAGGATCTCAAATACTGCTGATAAACTCATAAGACGATGAAGCATTTCCTATTAAGACTTGTTCTTTCACTTACTTTAGTCTAGTTGCTCTGTCACCCTTACTACTTCAGGAATGTTTGAGGAATGCTTGGTGCTCAATGCCTCTGCCCTTGCTGACCTTCTGATTAGAGGCACCCCTCCAAACACCTACAAGGATGGCATCTTTCCTTCCTTCAGGCCTCTTGCCCATATCATCACTGAGTCTTTCCCTCCCTGACAACCAGCCAGCCCCTACCAACCCATGCTGCTTCCATTTCCCTACTGTACTTTTTAACAATGGACACTGGCATAGGGTAAGATCATTATCTGTTTCTGAAGGTTCAAAGTTATTTCAAGCAGTGTACATTTTGTTTGGTTAGGTTCTATATAACTGGATCCAAATCTTGATTTTTGTTGGTTTGTTTGCTTTCAACAAAGATATCTGTATTAAAACAGCATTTTTAAAGATCTGACTTGTAATTATGCAACTCTCTCATTCCAAATATAATTTATTCTTCCAAAAATATCTATTAGATAGGATAATTGCTAGGATAGTACTGCCTTACAGGAAGAATAAAGGATAAAGACTATAACACCCAAGGTTGGGGGAGACACAGCAGAGATCACATTTTTTTTTTTCAAATTCTACATCAGCTTATAGATTTTTGCCATAAAAATTTATAGAAGAAATTTTGTCACTTCTGCTAAAAATCAAAACCTGATGGTTCAGCAGTTTGAAGTTATTCTTTCCACCTTGCTTTAATTTTTTCAAGTGCTTTTCATTTTATTCAACCTATTTTTAAAACATATTTTATTGCTCACTTTATGAACTGCAATGTCCCTAAACTTTCCAGTAGCAACTATACACATAATTTTTTCAGTAGCAACTACAATTTTCTGTTAATTGAGCACTAAAACAACTGGTCCTGAATGATACAGTGAAAATACTTCTTTTCTAAATAACAATTCTTCTACATATATCTTGTTAAGAGTATGAATAGAACAGCAATAACAAAAGATAGCTTACAAGTTATCTAGACACCAAACAGCATTTAATGTTTAAATAGTTAACATTTTTGTTCTAAAACATTTATTTGTGGATTTGTGTCTATTTAACATTTTCTTCACAATGATGATAATAATTAACATTAAAATAAGAAAATCAATTTCATGCTGAGGTTCAAATGACCACTTATGACAAAACCAAAAGGAGTCACGTACCCCTTTCACTTGAGCAGCATCATTGGCAAGCCTGGTTGTCAATGCTCCAGTGGTGTTTTTAGGGTCATCAAACCAGCTCACATCCTGTGGCACAGAAGAGATTTCATCATAATCACATCAAAGTCCTATTTTGTGAGACTCTTGGCTCCAAGAGGAAAGTGATAAGGTCAATTTTGTTGATCAATTATATCCCCTCTGACATTCAATAGACAAGAAAGGGATTTATATACTAATACATAAACGGATCATTTCATTCATCAGAAAAAGTCTGAATGCCTGCTTGGTCCCAATCACAATTTGAAGTATTGGACAAAACAGTGAGCACTAACAACAAAATTGCTGCTCTCCTAAAGCTCAAGTTCTGGAGATAGAGGGTGCAAATACATTTATGCCATCTCAGGAGGTAATACACGCTGTGAAGAAAAACGGAGGTGGGTAAGAACAAAGAAGTAAGGGAAGGTGCTATTTTAGAAACTGGTGTAGAAACAGAGAAGGCCTTTCTAAGGTGACACTGGAGCATAGAACTAAGTGCAGGAAGGGATGAGCATATCCAAGAAGAAGGAACTGGCACATGCAAAGGATCTGAGGTGCAACTACACTTGACCTGTCCAAATACTAGCAACAAAGCTTTAAAGGGTGCTTGTAACCTAAGAAGTCACTTGATGTGAATCTGAAAAAGCTGCCTGTTCCTCTGGACAGAGATCTGTCCTCATGTGGCTTCCTCCCATCTTCTCTTCCCACACATACACAGTGAGCACTGTGTGGGGAGCAGACTGAGTGCTGGTCAAGGGTTAAGGTGTAGGAGATGAGGCCTGAGAGTGGGAAGGGGACATCATGTATGGCCTTTTAGGCAACTATAAAATTCCATACTTCATCCAGAGAGGAATGGTCACTTTCAGCAGGTTTTAGGAAGAGAGATATGGTTTGACTTAGTTTTTAGAAAAATGGCTCTGCTGTTGTGAGGTGAACCTACTGGATTGGGATACAGAGAGAGGCAATGAGACCAGCCAGGAAGCTATTGCAATAGTAAACACAGAAAGAGGAGTCACCATGGTTTTTACCCTGATCAACTGGTAGAAGGGTGCCATCACTCATGGATGTGGGCAAAGAGTAGGTAAGGGGTAAGCCTATAAAGGTTGAGCTGGGGGCAGTGAGAAAGGAGGATGGCAAGTTCAAAGCCCATCTCAGGAACTTAGTGAGGCCCTGAGCAACTTAGTGAGACCCTTTCTCAAAATAAAAAATTTAAAAAATGAGCTGGGAAGTTGCTCAGTGGTTAAGCACCCCTGGGTTCAATCCCTGGTACTTAAAAAAAAAGAGTTCGGGTCTAAAATATCAACATTGGAAACATTTATTAGACCTCCAAATAGAGAAGTTGAACATGCAGTTAGATAACTGAAGTTCAGGGTGAAATAAATAAACAGGGTTAAAACAAATCAACAAAACAAATCTAAATTAAAATGTGACATTCAGTATCAAATGGAATTTTCTTTGTAAACCACTTAAAAAATGAGTTTAAAGAACTTATGTCCACCATAAATAACTATGGTTACTGAAGTGGTGATCTGCATTAAAATAGTAATTATCAGTTTTATCTAAAATTTTCAAAGAAAAGATGGAGTGTTATAATTCATTACAGCAAATATCAATCTGACTTTTAGTGTTCTTAAATATTCAAGTTTCTCCCCATGGGAATGTAACTTCCTTGAAGACAGGAACCATTCAAATTGAATGACTTAGAATACTTGGTATGATGTCTTATAAGCACAAGGCTTTAATGGGTTTGTTCTTCTTAATTCATGGAGAAGGCATTATACAAACCCTCAGCTCAGCTCCCAAAGTATAATGGACCTGGGACTTGGCCTGGAGGCTGATGGGGTAATGAGACATTTGGCCCTGGACCACGACCAGCCTGAGTGGGATCTATGTTATAAATATGGTTTGACTAGAGGGTCCAAAGATAGAGTTCCCCATCAAATAGTGCTCTCTAATTAATCAGACTCAGTCCTGGATCTGTCCATCACTAGCTAGAAACTTTCAAAAATATGTCTTTTTAGGTGGTGGTAGGAAGAGTGGGAAAGGACTACAAAATCAAAGACAGGTGGAAACCTGCATGTCCTCTAGAAATCCTAGCACAGCCCACAGATGCTTCTCAACCAGGGTTCAAGTAGCCCTGGCATGTCTGGAGCAGGTTTCTAGAGCATCATTTTATTCAATGGCAAGTGATTAATGATTTTAAAAAGGAATGTTTTAAGTTACATATAAAAATATCCTGATTATTAAATAAACTTATTCCTTTCAACCAGGCTGCTATAGGTTACATTCCTAAAATCCTTTATTTCCCTTTCTAAGGAAAACATTCAGAGTATCTGTTGCAAGGATCTTGAAGGTATGAGAAAAGAAAGGCAGTCCATTGAGTCCTTACTAGATGGCAATGCTGCAGTTTGAAGTGCTGTATCAGTCTAGCCACAGCAAAGGAACTGGCAGTAAGGAATGGGCCATATGGATGAGTTTGGATTTGTTGAAAGGATGGGGAAAAGGGCAGGAAAAAAACATGACAGAGTGTCCTAGGTTTCCCAAGAGAAAGAAGGAAAGAAAGGGAGGAAAGGATTGGGGGCATTGAAGGTCACTTCCACTGACACTGCCTACAACTACTCAGACAAAAAGCTGGAGGTGAAAATACTCAGGAAACGACATCTGCCTCAACTGCAGTTCCTTGTACCCACCTATATACATCCAACAGACACTAGGGCCTCTACTTGACCTGGGGGATGGTTTAAAGACACCTCTGAGAGGAGACTGAAGGATGACCTACACAGGAGCAGTCTGAGCGGCCTGGCTGAGCTCCCATTCCTGAGTTCCCAAGTACAAAAGAGGAGTCCCACATGCCAGCTCACCCTTTAACAACATACCTGTCTCAGCATGGACCTGAAAACCATGTATCGGAGTCTCTTGGTGAGGATCTCTCCAGCTTTGCCAAATGTGAAGCCCTGTGAAGAATAAGAAGAACATGCCACTCATTTATATAAGTGATTGTTATTTACTAAGGCCTCACCCAGGCCTGCACACTTGGGCACACGAACTCTCATAGTCGTCAAGAGGCAACATTACCCCTGTGCTACATACAGATAGAACACTGAGGCTTAGACAGTTAAAGTACTTATTTGCCCAGGTGCTTGTGGCACATGCTTATAATCCCAGTGGCTCAGGAGGCTGAGGCAGGAGGATTGTGAGTTCAAAGCCAGCCTCAGCAACTTAGCAAGGCTCTAAGCACCTCAGTGAGACCCTGTTGCTAAATCAAATATGAGGATCAAATATGAGGATGTGGCTCAGTGGTTAAGTGCCCCTGGTTTAATCCCCAATATACTACTACTACTACTACTAATAATAATAATAATAATAATAATAATAAATTTCTCATTTTGCTAAGGACTCAAAATTGGGTACTTGTGCAACTGGTACTCAAACCTAGCATAGCCAAGAACAGTGGCACACACCTGTAATCCCAGCAGCTCAGGAGGCTGAGACAGAAGGATTGCGAGTTCAAAGCCAGCCTTAGCAACAGTGAGGCACTAAGCAATTCAGTGAGACCCTATCTCTAAATTTAAAAAATACAAAATAGGAGGATGGGGATGTGATTCAGTGGTCAAGTGCCCCTGAGTTCAATCCCTGATACCAAAAAAAAAAAAAAAATCAACCTATGTCTTACACCAAAACCCATACTGCTTTAGCATACTAAACTTGTAGAGCACTTGATGCCTTTAAAAATTTCATTTCTGCCAAATGATTCACAAGTTGTAAAATCTGACTCTAGGGTCTGAGGCTGTAGCTCAGTGGCAGAGCACTTTGCCTAGCATGTGTGAAGCACTGGGTTCAATCCTTAACACCAATAAAAATAATCAAATAGAGGCATTCTGTCGACCTATAACTACAAAAAATTTTTTTTTAAAAATATGACTCTACAAATATTTCCTAGAGTTTTTATTTGAGGATTGACATTCTTTTTTTAATATTTATTTTTTAGTTGTAGATGGAACAATACCTTTATTTGTTTTTACGTGGTGCTGAGGATCAAACCCAGGGCCTTGCGCTTGCTAGGCGAGTGTGCTACCACTGAGCCACAATGCCAGCCCCTTGAGGATTGACATTCTTTCATAGTTAAAGAGTCCTTTTTTCTTTAGAAAAAGTTGATTGATAAATTCTTCAAAACAGTGTAGCTTGTTTAGGAAGTTCTTATTTGTTGTTGACATTTAGAATACTGGAAGACATTTCTTTGGGTATTTAAATTCACTGGCAATACTTATATTCAAACTTATATCTAGAGTCTCACCAAAGCCCATTTTTGAGTTCTCACCTTTCATTTCCAATCATGATATTAGATCAAACACTGTATCCCTCTAATTACACCGATATTGGCAGCTGAGGGAGGAGTCAGAAGGGAGGGGAAGCAAATCCAGAGAGTCACAGGATGAAAACCAACATAGCTGTTAGTAACCAAGTTAATAGAGGAACAATGCTACTAAAAGGAAAATTACACAGATGGCCATAAATTCCCTCAAAATGAATAAAATAAAAGTGTAGACACTTACCTGAAGGAAAAATGTAACAAAAGAAACGATTCCTACGATTAGAAACAACAGCGAAAATATGTTACTGTTCTGTCGTTGTATTTCAGGATCATTATTTTTTGTAAATACCTATGAGAAGATATTTAAAGGACTATTAGTTTAATCACTGAAAAAATCATGCCAGGTCTGCCCCACTCCCCATCTGGCATTATTCTGGGGGTCAGGAGAGCCTTTGCATTCTGGGAATCAGGGTTGCCTCTTTTATCTAATATTGACCTTAAAGGTATCTGCCTTCTTCCTTCCTTAATAACCAAGAAGAGGTCTGTCACTCATCAATTGATCCAACATTTTGTCTGCTCAGGTTTCCTCTTGGAGTAATAAATGCCATTGGGCTATGTAAAGTAGCAATGCAAATACTCTTTCTTCCTTGGTGAGGAACTATATCATATGGCAATTTGTTGTTTTGCTATGTGAACATTTCGAACTATTCTGAGGTATCTGGAAGGAAACTGTTGATGTGCTTTTGGTGCACCAGAGCACCAGAGAGAGAGAGGTGCTCATGCATTTGGCCTTTCAGAAAGGAAGGAGGCTGCTGTTAGCATTCTTTGTCATATGGCCAGTTAGATAGTCACTTGAGAGCTGCAGTCAGGTGACTGAGAACCATACATGGAAACTTTTACAGAAATGGTTAGAAGGGCAAATAGAACATCTTGGGTTCAAAGAAAACAGAATATCAACCACAGGGAAAGAAAACACACCTCTCCCTTCACAAGGTCAAAATCATTCTGTGAGAGTCACATTCCTAACCCAGCCCAGATAACTTTATCCTTTGTGAAAAAGGAGGGGATAGAAGAGATTAAACCATTTTTTCTTGCCTAGTCATTTCAATAGAAATAAACAACTGTCAATCACTGAATTCTGACTTTGTGCCAGACAATACTCTAGCAAATCCATGTGTACTGTTCCTCTTGTCCCACAAACATCTCTTCAAGTTGCTTTATCATCACCATCATTTTATAGTAAGGGAAACTAAAGCACAGAGAGATTGCAATTAACCTGCTCAAGATAACACAGCCAGCCAGCCAGGGATGACCCAAGAGTATAGACCAAGCAATCAGACTCAAAGCCCACTGTTTACAAGACAGATGGCTGATTGCCTGCCCCAATACTTAGGAGCTATGTGTCAGCTCTGCATCATTGACCTTCAGGCTTACTGTTATAACAGGCATGAGAAAGACATTAAGTACATAAGTTGAATTTTTGTTAACAAAAGCTGAACCCAATCCTAAGTCAACCACTTCTATTTCTTTTTTTCTGATGACACCACTGTCTATCACTCTGCCTACAAGACATATGTTAGAACAGGGTCAGCAAACTACAGGCCATAGGGCAGATATTTATATAAAGTTTTAGTGGAATGCAGCATGTTCATTTGTTTCCATATTTGTGCCACAAGGGAAGAGTTGACTATCAGCAACAGAATCCATAGGACCTGCAAAGCCTAAAAATTTACTCTTGTATCCTGTATAGAAAAGCTTGCTGGCCTCTGTCATAAAATACATGCTCCATGAAACCAGAAATTTTGTTGGCAATTTTACAGCACACAGAAAAATAGCTGGCACAAAGCAAACACTGAAAAAATATTTTTTGAATGAGTACTTAATACATGAATATCAACCTGAAAAAAGCTAGTCATGCATGGATAGATGTGAATGGTTATGTATTTTTTGTTTTAAAATCAAAAGTTAGTGTTGGCTTATGCTACTTGTAGTGCTCAATTTCTTTCTCCACAATGTTTTCAGCAGTATGGCAAGGGTATCCTTAGCTTGATGATTGAAAACCTGTCACTAAATAGAGAGCACGCCTGCTTCGTTTGTAACGTTATTATTGAAAATATCACTGTTAGATCAGGTGAAACCAGTATACATCAACCTCAATATTTAGGAAGCTATTTCTTTTTCAGTTTTAGCAACAGAGATGAAAATTACACCTTCCAGAGATTGCATGCTAGGCCTGGTCATGTCCTGGCAAGTGTGTAGGTTAAGTAACAGCTTATTCTTGAGTCAGTTTGAAAAATACATGAGGAATCCCCTTTGTACACTGGGTGAGATGACAGTTCTAGAATTTTGCTTAGACCCCAACGTTGATGGTACAAAAGAGTCATTTTACTGGTTTCACTATCTCAGGGATCTAGTCCCCTGAGATGGAAATTGACAGGGCCCTAGATATGAATTTACAAACTCAACTTTCCTCTCACATACCATATTCTATTTTTATATCTTTGAGCTGGTTAGTGTCATGTGAAGAGATGTGTTCTCGATGGCTTATGTAAGTTTATACAAACACACATGCTCCATTCATTCTTCATTTAGGACTCACAAGTAAATATAAAACCAAAATGGATGTAAACATTTACCCCTATAATCCTTGATAATATTATTGAAAATGCTGGCTGCAGGCCTCCATTTATAATAGAACAAAATACACCAACCACAAAATAAGGCCATTCAGTTAAATTCAGCTTTAGAATCCTCCAAAAGGAAACTAGAGGTATATTTTCATCCTAGAAAACACAAAATAGCACAAAAAGCTAGTTTAAAAAAATTGATAATTGATTTTATGATGTACAGTTCTTCCATATGCACAAAACTTCTTAAGTGAATACATTATTTTTCCTTATCAGTTACTGGTATTAGCTTCTAGAAAGTGCTGACAGATTCTGTCACTGTATCCCTTTGTTTTTTAAGAAATGAATGATGTTTGCACAAACATTTAACTCTTGACCTGGCATTCAGAAAATAACAATAATATTTACACTTAGGGATAAACAGAAATGAAATTTTAACATTTAAAGATCTACTATAGTCTTTACATTATAAATTCTAATTCTAGAAATCTTTCTATATGTTCTTAATTTTAAATTCTAAACTGATTTTAAAATGCTGACATTTTAGTTTGTGGAACACCCTCGAGAATATCACAAAATGCTGGAAAATCATTTCTTGTTCCCATTCCTACCTCAGCCCCAGCCCACCCAACTAGGAGTGTTATTGTTTGGCTCTGAAATTCCCCCAAAAGCTCATGTGTTAAAGGCTAGGTGCCTGATCATGCAGCAGTGTTCAGAGGTGCATTCCTGGGTGATTAGATTATGAGAGTTCTGACCTCATCAAGGGATGAAACCATTGATGGATTAATTATCTGATGGCATTATTGAGAGGTAGTGGAAACTATAGGAGGTGGGGCCTAGTTGGAGAAAGTAGGTCAACAGGGGTATACCTTAGAAGGCTACATAGTGTCCCCAAACCCCCATGAGGTTAAAGAGCTGTACTCTGCCCGACCCTTCTGAGATGTTTCTGCATCATTACAAGACAAAAAACAAGGGAGCCAGCAGGCCAGGGACTGAAACCTCTGTTTTGTCTTGGCCTTGTGGTCCATGGATACTCTTGAGAGTTGATTTTCTTCTTATTATACTGGATCCTGAATCTTTTGAAGGCATATGGAAGACATCAATGTCAATTTTGGATTCACCAACTTCATTTTCTAATTCAATTTCATTTCCTCCTGTCTAAAATTAATAAGAAATATGCATACACTGGTTAGGATTAGTTAACCAATGAACATCAGATACCAAGAAAAATGGTAATTTGCTTCAAGTAGTTACAGGAATGGATGAAGTTAAACTGCTGTTCCTTTCTGTGTAATATATGGAAAAATAAAAACTACTAAATAAGGATTTCTAGTGAATATGCAGAAATGTGAAATCCTTTCCATGTATCTTATCTGGTCATCTCCTTTCTGAGGAAATTTAGCTCAATCAAGTTTGCTTTGGACCAATTGACAGAAAAATGGTATGAGCAATAATATAAGCCATATTTTTCATTTAAAACTTTCCAGTAGCTATATTTTAAAAATGTGAAAAGAGATAAAATCAATTTGAATTATTTATTTTTTTAACCTAATAACATTCAAGATATTCATATCTGATATTATCATTTCAACACACAATCAATATAAAACATTTGAAATATTTTGCAATTCTTTTTTTGTTTTTATTTTGTTTTGTTTTTGTACTAAGCCTTCAGAATCTGATGTGTGTTGTCTACTTACAACATTTCAATTCAGGTTAATCAACATTTAAATGTTCAATGATCATATGTGGCTAGTGGTTATTATTAGTAATAGTATACCTTTAAATCACTTTAAGCTTTTCTGTATTTATTCTTTAGTTCCTCTCTTTTTAAGAAAAAAAAAAACATTTTAAACACTGGCTTGATCCTAAATCCCCCAGTATTTTTTCTTACTTTTCAAGAGAATCAAATCAAATAACATTTATTTATAGCTTTACTCATAGCAACATTAGTTTATCATTGACATAATTTAAGGAAGTTCTAGAGTCAAATCATACCTGCATTGTGACAAGTTTGAAGTAAACACCTTTCTCTTTCATGAGTTCATCATGATTTCCTTTCTCCACTATGACTCCATCATCAAAACCAGCGATGACATCAGCATTACGAACTGTGGACAAACGGTGAGCTATCACAATGGTGGTCCGGCCTTCTCTGGCCTAAAGAGGGAGAAATTTGGTTTTTGAATACATTCATATTTACATGTTAAAAAAATCATTCTTTCTAATTATATTCACCAAACACCAGTGCTTTGCATGTTATAAAACCATCAAAGCTATAGACCATCTTCTCTAACTTCAGTAAACATATAGTCAATTGATAATGGTTTAACATGATATTTTATTATAATAAATACAAATACAAGTAAAGGCCAAAATTAAGAAGAATTAAAAACAGGGTGTTACATTCATAAATAAGTTGGTTTGAACCAGGGCTCACAGACCTTATCCAGAGCCACCTGAACTACTGCTTCACTTTCTGTGTCCAAGGCTGACGTGGCCTCATCCAGCAGGAGGATCTTAGGGTTGCGGACAAGGGCACGGGCAATGGCAATTCTCTGTTTCTGGCCCCCACTCAGCTGAGCGCCCCTTTCTCCAACCAGGGTGTCAAATTTCTACAACAGGAAAAACACAGGAGGAGTTAGCAAAAGAACAAGGTGTTCATGTATTAAACCATTGTAAATCAGGGAGTAATCCCATGAAACTAAGCCTCATCATAGGCAATACAGTCTAGTTCATTAGAACTTAGCAATAACCAACCCTAGTTTTAAAAGACATATCTACTACTAGTTAATACTGCTAGAGATTAACGATTCAAAATAATTTCAATTTCCCTTTTAAGGAGGTTTTCCCAATATACAATAGATTCCTAACTTCCTATGGACTGTTTGGCCACTGTCTATTCTTCACACCTTTGGAACCATGAAGGTCAGGCTAACTCACATGAGGCAGTTTCATGATAAAGTCATAAGCATTGGCTTCCTTGACGGCTTTCTTAATCTCATCCATGGTGACATCTTCACGACCATAGCGAATGTTTTCCGCTATTGTGGTGGCAAACAACACAGGTTCCTGGCTCACCACACCAATGATTTCCCGCAGGTATCTTACATTGATTGTCCTAATGTCCTGCCCGTCAATACTGATCTGAAATAAGAAATAAGTGTGATTCTCAAATACTCATAGTTGAAATCACATCATCAGAGTGATCTGTAATGGAAATAGCATCTAGCTCACCACTCCCTCAGTGGGGTCATAGAGCCTCTGCAGCAGCTGGACCGTTGTGCTTTTCCCACAGCCACTGTTCCCAACAAGGGCTACTGTCTGCCCACTCTCCACCTTCAGGTTGAGGCCCTTCAAGATCTACCAAGAGTGAAAAATAAACTTAAAGGCAATTTTGCGTGTACAGTTATAGAGTCTATGAACTATCAGTCAATTCAATACTAGGTTTAAAAATATACATGAATTTTTCTTTTTCTGTATTTTCTTAAGGAAATTAACAAGCTCTTCATCCAATAGGTTGTTCAATCATTGATTTGTCATTTATCGCCATACCTTAACTTCTTTTCGAGATGGATAACTGAAGTGAACATTTCTGAATTCCAAATTTCCCTTAATATTGTCTGGTTTGTGCCCACTCATCGAGAAGCTGTCAATGCTTGGTTTCTAAACAGAATAAAATTTTAGATTAGTAGGTTACAGTAACTGCTTGTTAGTGATCCTTTGTGGAGAGCTAGAAAAATGATAATGAAACTGAATCTTAACTAGAAAATATTTTAGGTGAATGGATAAATGGCCAGTTCAGACTTACATTATCAATTATCTTAAAGACTTCATAAGCAGCTCCTCTTGCGTTTGCAAGTGCTTCAATGTTGGGAGATGCCTGTCCAATACTGAAAGCTCCAATTAACACAGCAAAGAAGACCTGAGGAATGGGGAAGAAAACCATCAAATTACTTTGTGTATATCACAATTATTTTCATACTTCCTCTTCTTTCCAACATAGCTAATTCCATTTTAAAATGGGAAGGCAACACAAGAATATTGGGTATTAAAAGTGTTTTAAAGGTTTGTAGATAGTAAATTACAAATGTATCACCACAAAAAAAATGTCAAGTAAGTGAGGTGATAAATGTTAATTGGCTTGATTTAATCAGTGCATATCATACATATACCAAAATATTATATTTTATAAAAATAATAAAATCATGATAAATTGATTAAAAATAAATTTTAAAAATGTTTAGCATGTGGAGTTAGTCTTATTTACTCAGTGAAACAACAATGTAATTCTATATAACCACAATATTATAATAGAACATTTTTTATATTTCTTCAATGGCTAAGTATTTTTATTTAGACCATTAAGAGGGGAAAATGGAGACAAACACTAGAAGATAAGTCAGAAGACCTAGGTCCAAATCCTAAATAAGTACTAATTACTATATGTCTTTAGGACATTCTCTTATAATCACTGAACTTTTATTTCTTCATTTGTAAAAATAGGTAAGACTGTTCTTTTTGTACATTGTATCTGATGAAACTGCACATGAAAATATTTTATAAATTATAAAGCACACACATAAGGCTAAGTCTTCCCCATGCTCACCACCAGACCATTCTCTGAGGTCTAATAGATACGTTTTTGCTGTCTTTGTTTTGCTTAAATCAGTTTCTTATTCATAAAGACTTACTCAATTTTGCTTCTATTGGAAGTTGAAGAGAAGTTAACATTTCTTTCTAAATCATATAAGACTTATATTGCCCAATAATTCATATAGAAGGAACTTTGCTAAGAAATTCTATATTCATTACTTCAATTAGTCCTTACTTCAACACTGAAAAGGCACACTCCATTTGGCAGAAGAAGCAACAGAGGCTTGAAAAGTTTAAATGGCTGCCCCACTCATTTAGCTAGTAACTGGCACAGCTGGAATTAGAAACATGTTGGTCTGATATCAAATCCTGAACTCACTATTCCAAATGACTCCAGTTTGTGAAGCAGATTTGGGTTCAGTGAATACTGGATTTAAACTGCTCATCTAGGATTGGGGGTATAGCTCAGTAGTAGAAGCTCTTGTCTAGGATGAGTTAGGCCCTAGGTTGAACTCCCCAGCACCACAAAAAGTAAAATGAAATAAATTGCTTATGTATATTAAAATGAGGCAATATATATCTCTTACTACAACCTACCCTCACCCACAGCATCACTATCCTAAAAAGTCTTTTTCGTAAAAGCCATTCCTTCTCAGGACAGCCTCACAAATGCTGGATGATGCAACAGGCTGAAAAAAACCCAAGAGGAAATTATTACAAAATTATTACAAATGTGAATCCTGAGAAAATAAACTATTTTCAGGAACTCAAGGAAACACAGTCTCTGGTTAATGCAATATACTTGTGCTTGGCCTAAGAAAGAAATGGAGTGACCTTCCCTAAAGGATGCAGATTAAACTTGGTTTGCCAATTATTTCATTGTCTTTCATCAATTTGTGAGGTGGATTAGTTGCCATTCAAAATAATTTGAAAGTAAATTATGTGTTTTGCCATCTGTTAATGTGAATAGTAAATTAGAAAATAAAAATGTTTAGTATTAATTTTGACACAAAGAAATGATCTCATTAAATGAAAGTCTCTGCTAGAGAGATTGATAATGTTACTATTATTTAGGCTACAGGAAGAATTGTGCAAGAGATTTGCAAAAGAGACCACAAAATTGCTTGCTGAATGCATCGGACTTCCTTACCATTCTAACCTAGTAACACCTATTTCTTTGGAATATTCAATAACTGTTCAGAGTATATTCTTTTAAAGTAAAGATAAAGCCACTTGATTTCATTAGCATTTTAAATAATGACTTATCTCTTTTTATGACTCATATATAACTTACAGTGAGCACTTTTCCAATAGTATACTCCTTTGCGAGGACCAAGGAAGTCCCATACCAGAATGCCAGTGCATATGATGCATAGATCAGCAAAAAAGCAGCACCCATAGAAATGTTGGCTGTGATAGCTTTTTTTATTCCAATTCTTTTAGCTTCTTCTAAATTTTTATTGTACCTTGGAGAAAGAACAAAAATTATCACATATACTCATAAATCTTATGAAAATGTCAATGTAGCATGATGGTGATTGAGTAGCTAGAATATGCTCATCCTAGTAACATACATGTATTTTCCTTTTGCCCTTACATTGACATTATGATGTTATTACTATTTTATTCTCTTCTTGTAGAACATGAAAATGAGGCTAACTTATTTGTGGATGAGTATTCTAAAAGTTCCTTCTCTGGCTTTAGCAATAGTGAAATAAGTGAAGCAATGTTTAGCAAACATACAGGATATGAACTGTTTCACACACAAAACAAAATAAGAAGCTATGAAAAAAGCTGCCTTCCCTTCAGAATCTGCATGCCTCTTCCATTAATTAATAAAATGGAGACATAGTTCTAGAAAGTACTAAACACAAGAATGTCATTTAAATCTCTGACCCTTAAGGACAACTTGCTCCCTAGCTTGCCTCCCTTTGGTACTCTTGGAAGGATCAACTGGGAGATTACATGTGTGAGAGATTTTGCCTGCTTTGAATTGCCATGTAATACTTTTACATTTAAGCTATACAATTTATCTTGTTTTCATAGATATCTATTTTAAAAGTCACTGACCAAAAAAATTAATCGAGGCTTAAAAATATATAATATTCCTCCAGTATTTATCAGTGTCCCCTTCTTTTATTCTTTCTACACATTGCCTATATTTTTTCTTCCAACATTTTTCATGCCATGCTGCCTGCTGCTAGGGGTAAGTGGCTTGGGCCACCCAAGGCTTTCCGGCTATGAGGGCTAAGAAAAATAAAAATTTCAACATTTATAGCCCTGCTATCCATGCACAGCACAATGTCTTGGAGAACTCCCATGAGACCTCTTAGCGTAAATATAAGGAGTTACATACAAAACAAGCAAGCAAACGTAAACAACAATGAAAAATGTTGGAGTCCACCGAAATATTTTCTTTATTCAATTCTAATGGCTTAACAGGCTTTAAAGTACTTTAAACCTTCAAAGAGTGGACAATTTTTGATGTTAAAGCAAAAGGAGATAGTGCCTATAATTTTACCTTCATTTAAAAGAAACACACAAAAATTGCTTTAAGAAGATAGATATGGAGATAAGCTAATAGGACCAAGAGTTAAAGAAAGAGACAAAACTTTACAAACATAGAAACAAGGTAAAATTATTAGAGAAATAGGACAAATGGTAATTTAGCCTTAAAGTTGTCTTTATCCTTTTTGTCAGACCTCCCATCAAAACCCAGAGTATTGCCTTGCAGAAAGGAGCTCAGGCTATTGAAATGAAGAAACTTATTGGCAGAATTCAGAGTTGGGAGTCTTTGGTCCATTAAATCTGAATGTTACAGAGTATTATGTTTTCTTTGAAGGATTCATTTCATTAGTACAGCAGAATTCGACCTCTGACCAATATGAGCATGCATTCTCTCTGGTCTTTATGACTACTTTTTATAAACAACTACTTTATCACAAATATAAAAGCATGCCAAATAAAATTTATATGTCCACTAAGAACAAATTTAAATGGAACTTTATAGTCATAAAATACGCAGATCCTCAACTTGTCAGTTATAACATGTTTCCTTTGCAGGGTTCGGGGGTGTGGCACACACAAGTGTGTATATATCTCCCACTTTAGGAGTTGAGCTGAGGTACGCAGTACCATCTGCCATAAATTACACATGATTACATTAAGAAAATTTAATGCTTATAACCCACACTCTAACCATCTCCTTTCTGGCCTTTCTGACTACTTTTTTTTTTTTAACTAGCCACTTTATCATTACAAAAGTATGACAGATGAAATCTATATGATGATTACATCCACTAAAGAGCAAATTTAAATGGAACTTTATAGTGATAAAATATGAACATCCTTATCTTGCCAGCTACAACATGCTTCTGCAGAGTATGTGTATATCTCCCACTTTAGGAATTGAGTTTAGCTGAGGTATAAGGTACTACTTGGCATAAGTTACACATGATTACATTAAGGAGGTTTAATGCTTATGACTCACACTCTACCATCTCCTTTTTTTCCATTCTTGCTTACTGAGACTAATGCAGAAACCATTTCACTGATGTGCTATTGTCCTATGCAGCCAGAGGAAACATTTGCACAAGAAAAAGCAACAACAGGAAGAAAATAATTTAGACACCATAAAAGCTAAATGAAGATAAGGGGGTAGAAGAGAGAGCTGACATAAACAATATTCTTTTTACATAGGCTCTTTGTTAATTTTTCTATAAAATGTCAGTCAGTATAAAACCAGATTTTAATATAATTTATCCATTAAAAGATTTAGCATAGGAATAATAAGGTAGAAGTTCCTAAAATGAACTGAATATAGCAAAACATTAATATTTAGAAAATCTTCTTCTTAACTATTATGAAAATACTTGTCAAAGATGAAAGTAAATGCTTAAAAGGAGGAATAATCTTGGTTAAACAAATGGAAAATAATACTAATAGACAAATATATTTGCAAAGCACACATAAGAGAGAAGAATATTATTAAATTAAGAAGAACAAAATGATTCTATTACATTTGTTTACAATTAGGATTAAATTTCCATTCCAAGATAGTTAATTTCCTCCTGTATCTGCTATTTTGAAGACAAAATCATACCAAGACTTTGATTGCTAGTCCATATGGAAAGAGAGACAAAGAGAAAAAGAGCCAGAGAGAAAACTGAAGGAATATGTTTGTTCTAAAAATAGTCTTATCCATTGTGCTTTCGAATTAAATCCCAAATCTAGGTACTTGTCACTCTTGTCTCCGCTCTAGAGCAGGCTACAATAATTCCACTCCTGGGACTGCTGTATCAGCACTCCACTGGTCTCCCTGATCCCACCCTTTATCTGCTCTCACCCATTAACCAGGTCAAAACAACATGGTCATTCTTCTGTTTAGTACCCTCAGCCACTTCCCCAGGCCCATGGAATAAAGTCCTCGCTCTTCTCTGTGGCCTACAGATCCCCACATTCTGGCCTCTATCCACATCAAATTTCCCTCACTCCTCTGTCCTCTAATCACACGTCTTATGATATTTCCTAGAACACAGAAAACCTTTGGCACCTCAGAAAATTTGGAAGATTCTTCTTCCAACCCATCCATCCCTATTCCCATCATGGGTGGCTTTTTTTCATCTCATAAGTTTCAGCCTTCATGAAACCTCCTGAAGAGGGCTTCCCTGACCACCATACTTAAATCTTTCCTTTTCATCCTCATCAACACACAGACTGATTGTTTTTCAGGGAATTTTAAAAAATCTATAATGTCTTTCTACCCCCTCTGATTCTCTCATCATTTTCCCAAATAATATTATCTCCAACTGGTGCAGTAGATACTTGCTCATTTGTAGTCTGTACCCTTCCCTTCCTCCTGTAAAAATTTAAGCTCCAAGAAAGTATGGGCTTTATTCAATGGAATGTTGGCATGGCCATTAAGCAAGACTTCCCATTTTATTCGTTAGACACAATTGAAATCAAAAGCAAAATCCTTAGCAAAAATCAAAAGAGAACACATATGTTGTTTTCCTTTGAACTTTGATACTTAGCTATCATACATTATCTTAGTGGGTATAAAATACATCATATGAACAAACAAATGTGTGCAGTATAAAAACAATTCTACAGTGACTATGCATGCAATCATATCTAAGGTCAAGAAACAGAACACTTCCAGAGCCAGAGACTCCTGGGCCATGTGTCCTACTCTTATCAGACAACATTACTTCATCACCAGGAGCAACCATTGTTTTGACTTTAAAAATTCCCTTTATGGATTTACCATACAATGATATACCCAAAACAATATATTTAATTTGTGTGTAAAAAAACATTAAACAATTATATCAGAATATTAGAGTAGCTATTAAATTTTAAAGAAAGTCTCTCACTGCTCAGAAATCAATGGATCTGGTGAATGTTATAAATTTCAACAAATTACTATCTAAACTCTCGAAAGCTAATAAAAGAGAACAGTCACAGGAAAACAGTAAACAGCACATAATAAAAAAGATTTTGAGCTTTTGTAAAAATTTGTTTTTGGTTACATTTTTATCTTCCAAATTATGGAGCATATTCATCTAAGTAGAAGCCTGGATAAAAAAGGGAATGAACCACAGATTAAAATGTTCCTGTACACTTTACAGGAAATATTCAATCTTACAGAATCAAGAATTAGCTCGATAGACCAAAAACAAAAAATCAGAGATATAAAATACATTTCAGACTTAGTAAATTATTTTTATATCACTGTCCACCTATAAAACCATAGAAAACTCTTTGAATTAACAGATATAAAAAGAATGCAACTAGAATTGTAACTTCTCCAGAATATTAGCAATGCTATAATGTATTCATTAAGATATTTAAGGAAATACATTTATATTAGGAAAAACTCTTATAATTAACACTGTCAAGATGAAAGGTATATGAGATGACACAGAATTGAACATTTATAGCAACTTTAAAAAGAAACTCAAACCTTTCAAGTTCTTTATTTTGTCCTCCAAATGCAATCACAGTTCTAATGGCTGCTAAGACTTCTTCAGCTACTGCTCCAGCCTTTGCATATGCCAAGAGTTCTTTATCAGTAAAGGATGATAATATCTGTTTAAAAGTGCAATTCAAGATACTTCAAAATTTTTAACAAGTTATCTTTCTCTTTTGCAAAGTAAAAATAAACAGATATACACAAATGCTGTTTGTAGATTAATGCATGTTAAAAACAAAATCTCTCTTTTGTCTTTGGTCATGATGTTGCATTTTTTAGAATACATATTCATTCTGTAAACCACCTCAAAATCTCTATGAACTGTGACTGTCTTTAGTACATTAGATTAATTACAAAATTTATTTTCCCAATGAAAACCTCATTGACATAATTATAACTGGAACTTTTGGGCAATGTTAAATTTCAGAAAATGTATACCATACTATAATCATAAACAAATATAGAAACAGATATTATATCAAGGAAATATGATATGTGTTTAAAGCAACTGCTTTTGATACTTTGGTTAAGAAGTGCTAAGTTCCAGGAGGCTAGAGGAATGCAGGGGACCAAGTGACTTCAGGAAGGTTTCACATGCTAGGTAAGTACAGAGTTTCCTCTGTTGTTAGAAAAACAATACATTCAGCCACTAGGGAGGTCTTTATTTCCTGGAAGCTCTTTGATCTTGCTGTCTGATTTATGGGCATTTATTCTGTAAACAGAACATTACTGGTTACCTTATATGCACAAGATCTCATTTATTCGTCTCAGTTGCACAGTGAAATAAGTATTATTTCCCCCACTTTGTATATAATGGAAACATGAGAAACTAATTAATTTGCTAATAGTGGAATATCCAGGATTTAAGCCTGAGTCCACTAGCTTCAAAGCCTAGTGTGAATCTCTCCCTGAAACCAGCTGCTAACATGAACTATTAGGAAAGCTGAATCAATTCGTACAGATGAAGGTTACTGCTTGCACAAGGAATGCCAAAGTGGTCAACCATCTAAATAAGTATTACACATAACCAATTTATAATAAAATTCTGATTAAACAGTATTATACTCTTCCAGCAGGTAATTCACAGTCATTTTTAAGCTCATTAATGTAAGTAATATCAGTCTATTCTTTCTCAGCCTGAAAAGATCAAAGTTGTTTTGATTTTAACAGTGCATTTCTTCCTTTCCTGATGTGCAAGTAAGTAGAGCTATAACAGACACAGGAATGGGTAGATAAAAGTGATTAACACTTATTAATGATGTTCTGTGAGCAGATGTCATGCTGCATGTACTTGTCTTCTTCAGTACCCAAACAATATCCCATAGATTCACTAGATCTTCCTGACTTTGAGCCCTCCTCCTAGAGCTGGTCTACCACACTTTTCTGAATCATTCACAAACTTATGAGACTAGTCAGAGCCATCCCTGAGCATATAGGCCTGCAGAATAGAGGAGGCTCATATAATATGCTTTAACAATGCTTCTCCACTCCCCTTGAAGCACTGCACTGACACAGCTTAGGCAGCTAACAACAGAAGTGTTATCAAGAAATATTTTTGGAGTTTTAAAATATGCTATTTTAATTTACTATGAATATATCAAGTACCATAATGAATTCCTTTCTCCTTCTATGACCTTCCTAAGCAGACAAGAACATGACAGGATCTTTATTAAGTGTCTTTTCAATAGATTATATCTGTCAAAAGAACAAAACTCTCAAACCTATTCTCAAGGATATTAAAAATTAACTTCTACTATTCTTCCAATATAAAAAATAGGTGACACTTCCATTATTCTAATTACCCATATAAAACTATATAAAGTATCACTAACCATCCCTTTCCAAAGTCTGATGGTTTCTTAATAAAGCCTAATAGGTATTAGTTTGAGATATATGAAACCGTTATTTCTACAAGTTAGAAAGCTGTCTAGGGCTGGAGCTGTAGCTCAGTGGTAGAGTGCTTGCCTTGCACATGTGAAGCACTGGGTTCGATCCTTAGCACCATATAAAAATAAAATAAAGGTATTATGTCCATCTCCAACTAAAAAAGAAAAAAATATGTCTAAAGGGTTGGGGATCTAGCTCATTGGTAGAGTGCATAATTAGCATATTTGAGGTTATGGGTTCGATGCACCACCACAACACCGCACACACACACACACACACACACACACACACACACACGCATACACAGAGAGAGAGAGAGAGAGAGAGACTCAGTCAGTCTTATATATACAGTTTTGTTATCCTTCAGAATGAGTATTTAGAATTACTATAATAATTGTGACCATCCTTATCCCATTTTCCCACTTACAAAAAAAGTAGTCTTTGTTTTTTATAAATGTTTTATTTTTAATTTTTTTATTTTAAGGTGAGATGTAGTTGTAAAAAGAATACAACGAGGTCCCACTTGCTTATCCAGTGTTCTCCAATAACAATATCCTGAAAACTACAGAATAAGATCCAAACCAAGAATTTATTGATAATACCCAACATCATTCACATCTACCATCTTACATGCACTCATGCATGTATGTCATGTTTAGTTTAAGCAATGTTATCACTAATACAGATTTATGTGACTTCTGTCACAGTCATGAAGAACAATTCCATCATAAGGAGTCTGTCCTCCTGCTACCTTTTACAATCACAGTCACCTCTGCCCTCACCCCTTGCCTCTCCTCTCCCCCAACATTCCTAAATGCTGGCATCCACTAATTTATTGTCATGGCTATAATTATGCCATTTTAAGAATGTTATATAAATGGAATCATACAGCATATGACCTTTTAGGATAGGCTTTTTTCCTACTCAGCATAATTCTCTAGAGATTCATCCAGGTTGTTGCATGAATCAGTAGTACTTCAGTTTTTAATTGTTGGGTATATTCTATGGTAGGTATGTACCAGTTTATTTAATCATTCACCTATTAAAGGAGATCTGGATTGTTTCCAGCTTAAGGTTATTCTCTCAATAATGCAGGAATGCAGTTGCTGGGTTATATGGTAACTGCAAATTTTGTTTTGTAAGAAACTGTGAAACTGTTTTCCACAGTGGCTGTGCCATCTTACATTCCCACCAGCAATCCATAAGCAACTGGTTTCCTCTGTAGTCTCTCCAGCATTTGGCATTTCACTTTTTAAAAATTTTAGCCATTCTAGTAAATGGGTAGTGGTATCTCATTATGGTTTAATTTGCATTTCACTGTTGACCGATGCGGCTGAACAACAGCTTATTTGCCATCTTTACAGCCCCTTTCCTGAAATGTCCTTTCATGTCTTTTGTTCTTTCTCTTATAGTTTTTCCTTTTAATTGGGTGTTGAGAGTTCTTTATATCCTACATAGTAGTTATTTGTCAGATAAGTGGTTCACATATAATTCTTTCCCAGTCTGTAGCTTGTCTTTTCATTCTCTTCACATAGGCTTCCACAGAGGAAGAGCTTAATTTTGGTGAAGTCTAATTTATCTTTTTTTTTTCCAAATAGGGATTATGCTTTTGGTGTTAAGTCTAAGAACTCTGCCCAGTCCTACATCCAAAATATTTTTCCCTATGTTTTTTCTAAGTTTTACAACTTTAGGTTTTTACATTTAAATCTGTGATCCATTTTGAGTTAACTTTCCTATGAAATACAAAGTTTAGGTTGAGGCTGTTGCTATTTTGCCTATGGATGTCCAATTAAACTCTAGCACCATTGTTGAAAGGGCTGTCCCTTCCTCCATTAAAACACTTTTGCACCTGCATCAAAAATCAGCTGGGCACATGTGCATAATTGTTTTTGAGCTCTCTATTCTGTTTCATTGATCTGTGTATTTATTCATTCACCAATACCACACTGTCTTGTTGACTCTTAACCATACAGTACGCCTAATACCAGGTGGACTTTTTCCTCTTTTTTCCCCCATGATTGCTTTAGTTCTCCAGGGCCTATGTTTTTCCACATACATTTTTAGAATAGCCTTGCTTGTCTGTCTATAAAAAGCCTTACTGAATTTTTATAAGAACTGTCTTAAACTTCGAAGTCAGTTTGGAAAGAACTGACTTCTTTAAGTGTTGTCTTCTAATTCTTGAACACATGATGTTTCTTCATTTTTGGTCTTTAATTTTTCTCATCAGCACTGAATAATCTTCAGCACACAGAACCTATATATTTAAGTGGTTAAGTTTCAAATTTTAATTTTAATGATTGTAAAAGGTGTTATATTTTCATTAACTGCATGCATTAACTTAGGAAGTTCTAGCACTTTATTAAAAAAGAATGGTGAGAGTAGACTTCCTTGACTTAATTCTGATCTTAGGAGGAAGATAGTCTTTCACCATTAAGCATAATATTAGCTGAGGGGTTTTGTTGATGATCTTTACATATTTGAAGTAATGGTCTTCCATTCTTTTTTAAAAAATATTTTTATTAGTTAATGGACCTTTATTTTATTTATATGTGGTGCTGAGAATCAAACCCAGTGCCTCACACATGCTAGGCACAACTCCAGCCCCAGTCGTCTATTCTTAACTTCTGAGAGTTATCATCAATGGGTGTTGAATGTTGCCAAATGTTTTTCTGTGTCAACTTATATGATCATGTTTTCTCTTGTTTAGTTTGTTGTTATGGTAGCTTACAAAGATTGATTTTCAAACATTAAACCAGTATTACATAGCTGCAACAAATCCTATTTGTTTATAATGTATAATTCTTTTATACATTGCTGGATTTGTTTTGCTAATATGGTGCTTAGGACTTTTATTAATATTCATATATGACTCATAAGAGTCTACTGGTAACATTTCACCACTCATAATTTTTGGTTTCAACCATCAATATGATTTATAAATCTCACTGGGAAAAGTAAAGTCTATTGTATAGGTCCATACTTCAGCTCATTCTGTTGTTCCTTATCTCTTGCTAATGCTCCAATATCCCTTCTCTTATCATTTTCTTTCTGTTAGAAGAATGTTACTTAGCCAGTCTTCAACAAAAGGTACACTGGTGAAAATATTTTCCAATTTTCTTTAATCTCAAACTATTCTTACTGATGTTACATTCTGGTTATTTCTGGAGGACAATCTTACCAGATCTAGTATTTATCTTGATAGTTTATTTTGTTTTTGGTTTTGAAAAATTCGGTTTTGAATACTTGAAAAATATTGTGCTTCTTTCCTTCTGGAATTCATGGCTTCAGAGGAGAGATTTGTTATCATCTAAGTTGTTGTTCCCCAATAGGTAATGTGTTATTTCTCTTTGGCTATTTCCAGATTTTTTTTTTTTTTGTCTTTGTTTTTCAGTAGTTTAATTGTGTTCCATAGCATGAATTTCTTTGAGTATATCCTGTTTTGGGTCAGCTTCCTGCATCTAATGGTTTGTCTTTTACCAAAAATGGCAAGTTTTGCAGGGCATGGTGGTGCACGCCTATAATCCCAGTGGCTCAGGAGACTGAGGCAGGAGGATCTCAAGTTCAAAGCCAGCATCAGCAATGGCAAGGTGCTTAGCAATTCAATGAGACCCTGTCTCTAAATAAAATACAAAATATGGTTGGGGATGTGGCTCAGTGATTTCAATCCCCAGTACCAAAGGAAAAAAAAAAGAAAAAGAAAAAGAAAAGAAAGAAAAGGGGGGTGGAGTTTTTAGCCATGACTTCTTCAAATTTACGTTAGCTCCATTGTTCTCTTTCTCCTTTTCTTTTGGAACTCTGATGATAATATGAACTTTGGATTTATTGTTATGATCCCACAGGTCCCTGAAGCGATTTTCTTTTTCTCTATTTCAGACTGGATGAATTCTATTATTCTACATCCAGGTTCCCTGATTCAATCTGTCATTCCCATTTATTTACATAGATGATATCCACTCAGCATGATTCTTATTCCTATTGTGTCTATCAGTTCTCCAATTTCATTTTGATCTTTTTAATCACTTCCATTTTGCTGTTTTTTGTTTGGTTGGTTGGTTGGATTTTTTTTTTTTTACTTCAAAAGAAATTGTCATTGATTAGTGAGGCATTTTTATGATAGCTAGTTTTAAATTGTTGTTAGATTATTCCAATATCTCATTATCTCAGGGTTGGGGCCAACAAATTGTTTTCAGTTTTATTTTCCCATTCAAGTTGTAATACCCTTGATTCTTGATATGATAGGTGACTTTCTATTGCATCCTGGACATTTTTTTCTATTAGAAGATGCTGTTGTCTGTTATTTAACTCTCATAGTTTAGCAGGTAGTTATCCTCTTTAGGTTTTGCAAGGTATTTCTGACCTACATTTGTGAGTTTTTGTAGTGTTTTGGTCAGCTTGGTTTATCTGGAGCTGCTGGGATCTTTATGGCTCCCGTTTCCACTTTCTGAGGAAGTGAAAGTGGTTTCTCCAGGACTTGCAGTATCTCTTGGTAGGGAAAGAGTGTGGTAGTTACCCCTACTTCTGCTCTCCAGCTGCCCCAGTATCTCTGGTCAGGGGAATAGGGTCTTGGGCATACAGCTACAAAGACAATTCCCAGACCAAGCTGTTTGTTGGGACTGGAGCCCTTCCTGTTCTTGCCTTTTGCTTTTGTATCTCTGAGTTGCAAAGGAGAGCCTCATGCTCACTGGGACAAAAAGGCTTCCAAAATTAGTAAATATTTATTTTTTTAATGTGGTTGATAATCAGATGCTTTAAGAAATGTTTTGAAAATCATAACAAAAGATTATTTCAGAATAGAGTTTATAATTTAGGTCTCAGCAAGTAGCCTAAGGCTCCTCCTCCTGCTTAAATAGTATCTGAAGCAATAGGTAATTAATTATTAAAATATTAAATCATGGTCTGTATTCCAAACTTAGATATTAACAGATTTTAAGTAGTTTTTCAATCAATGACTGATGTAAAGAGTTTGCATCTAACTTGCTTAATGTCCTAGTAAACAGAAAAAAATCAATTAACAACAAGAAACTTTTACCAACTATTTTAGCTAACTGATAACCATTAGGAACACCATTTAAATCCTGCATAACTCTGAGCAACAAATTGGCAGAGTCCTCAGAACTTTAATTTCTTCCTTCATAAAGTAAGATAAGACCCATGCTTCAGAAGATAACATGTGTATTTGCTTGACATAGCAGATGTTCAATAAATGGCAGTTATGGTTTGCAGGAACAAAACAACATCTATCCCATAGGGGGAAATTTCTAAAAGTATACTTACAGTCTAACTTACTCTGTGTCAAGCATGGCTGTGGTTGGTCTTCCATTACTTACATTTTTTTGGTATAAAAATTTGTAGCACCCTCTCCACATTATATGGAACCCAACAAAAATTTATATAATGGGCCAATCTCTTTATTGCATACCCAGTTTTACATCAAATCAGTTTGTAAAATGAATACCACTATCAAACTGGGAAACGAGCTTTAAAAAATCATTGGAAGAACTGTGCAGAGTTGGGAGGACCACTTTTCTTGCTCTGCCTTCATGACTGGGAGAGAGAGAACTGAAAGCTAAGAACTTATGTGTAACTAAGGCTTGAAAGTATCTATTTTCTTAAATTATTATTCTAACAATGGATCTGAATATGCATAAACACAGAACCATTCATAGTGATGGAAAAACTGTAATATCAATTTACTAAGTAAGCAAAGTCTACAAAACCAAAACTATTAACATTGAAAATGTTAGCTGAATAGAATATACGTGTCATTCACTGAACTTGAATATGGCATTGTTCACTACAGTGAGTTTAATGTGAGTGAGTTCACTACATTGTTCACTACAGAACACAGATCTTTGGAGTTCAGTATGTATATTTCATGAAGGCACAGGATGAGAGGTAAAAGCCACTTCCATCATTTTTATCTCTTTCCCAAATTCTCACATGGCCAAGAACATCATGGAGTCCTGGCAAGGGTTAGTACTCAGTGAGGTGGATCAGCTTATTCTGCTGATTGTGAACAGAATATTTGAAAGCAAGTATAAAATTCAGAATAAGTGCTATCGTGGTTAAAAGATCCTTCCATGGGGTTGTGGGAACAGTTTAAAATCTGGATGTATAGTCTTTACCTACCTTTGCCCAGAGAGCAGCTGACAGTCCAAGAACAGGGCTGATGGACAAAATCACAAGGGTTAGCTTCCAACCACGTGTAAATCCTATTATATAACCAGTGAAAAATGTTGCCAATGACTGAAATAACATTCCAATTTTGTCACCAATTCCTTCGTTAATCTTGGAGATATCACTGAAAGAACAGATAATGTTAGAAAATGTCAGAATTGTACACCCAGAACTTTTTTTCCTGAATCCCGTTTTGTTAGGTGTTGAGTATATTAATTTACATCTAGAGGCTTTGTTGTATGGGCTTGTTTTATTTGGGAGGGTGTAAGTTTCTAGTTAAAAAAAAAAAACTGTCATTAACAACAAGAAGCTGTAATTCAGATGACCCTAGGAAATGGAGATGGTATACTTAAGAAATTGTCAATGCAAAAATTTCAAGTAGCTTAGAAATTGCGCTAGAAGGTGTGATATTAGTGCTGTACTGTACGCTGCTTTCTGCATATTCTCAGAGTATTTCTTGATTTTGGTAAGTCTAATCCCTCATTCAGTGCTAGTCATGCAGGTTCCCTCATGGCTTGCCAGGGGACTGGGAACAAAAAGGTGCATAAGATATGGTTGCTACTTAGTCTTATGAGTGATACATTAACACCTCCTAACAGATTTGATGACATCTATCTCACTTCATTAAGGATAAGACCCATGTCGGAGTTAAGAATACAATTAGGTACTTACTCTGTGAGTCGGGTGTTAAGCTCGCCAACATCATGCACATCAAACCAGCCTATCTCCTGCTTCATTATAGCATGAAAAAACTGTTTTCTAATTTTGTGGACTTGTCTTCCAGCTGCCATGCACCAAAATGAAACCTGAATATAAGCAGCAACAAGCACACCAGCACCGATTCCACTATAATAATAGGCATACCTGAAAAACAAGAAGACTGCACATACTCTGTTTTCTAATCAATGCATCTTTCCCAAACAGACTACTCACTTACTTTTAATTTTCTGGGCATTTCTTCATCTTTAACAAATAATAAGGGGTTGTAACAAGCAGAATTGATGGTCAGCATCCAACTATCTCTGGGTCAATATCAAGGAATTTGTAAAAATGGTTTCCTCTTTGGCTTAAACCCTAAGTTTTTACTTAACAGCAGTATAATCTCATCAAGCTGCTTAGTAATCTTTCCAAGACTCAGTTTTCTAACTGGTAAATGGAGGTAACAATAGTAATGCAGTATTGTGTGAATATACCTGGACCAGTGCCTGGCACATAGTAAGCACTGAGAGAATGTCAGTTACTATGGAAGATCATGTGTGCTGGGACCTCAGAGAAATGCATCATTATAGTCTTGACTACTTTTATTAGATCAGCATTGATCAATAAGCCTCTGGAGTTGTCTCTACACATTAGAGGACGGATAGAAGTGACAGAACTTGTCAAAAAGTGAAACCAAGATAGGGAAGTGGTCCCCTGGCCTTTTGGTCTATTAGTCTAACAGAGTTTAGATGTTAATTGACAACTGAAAATAAAAGGAATTTTTATATTATCTATGCAACTGGACATTATCAACAATCATGAGCTATCCTAAAATGTTCAATGAACCAAACAGTAGCTCTTCCAGTTTAAACTTCAACAATAAAAAATAAAACCAGATGCTCGATATCTATAAATGTTGAATTAATGTTTTCTTACATTTCAAAAAGCAAATAACTCTTGGGTTTCAATAAATATTTTGTTGTTGTTGTTTTTGGCACCAGGGATTGAACTAAGGGGCACTTGACCACTGAACCATATCTCCAGCCCTATTCTGTATTTTATTTAGAGACAGGGTCTCACTGAGTTGCTTAGCTCCTTGTTGTTGCTGAGACTGGCTTTGAACTTGCGTTCCTTCTGCCTCAGCCTCCCAAGCTGCTGGGATTACAGGCGTGCACCACCGCACTCGGCAAAAATTAATTTTTAGGTTAAAGGAAAACATTCTAAAAAGGATACAGGATACCAATTTCCCCATTTTTAAAAGTTCTCTACTTGCTGTCTTCTAATAATAATGCATGCCATGTAGAAGCTGTAAAAATGGCCATGCAATAAACAGTCCCTGATGTCACTGTTCACAATTTTGAGTTCAACCCATCAGGAATCTTGCTAGACAAATCTTCCCCTCAAGCTCTATCTTCTAGTTTGCAATTTATTTGTCAGAGAATCTATAATCAGAAAACTAAACTTTAGTTAATAGGTAACTCTGGGTTAATTATTATCAAAGTGTTAATGATACACCAAGAAAGAGCTAAATGAAATCCCATTTAACAAGTAGAGCTCTTGTTTTGAGAGTCAGTAATATATTCTAATGTAACATTTTAAACAACCAAGACATTCTAGTTTTCCCAATATAAAAAAAACAGTTCTTCTTCACAGAAATAATTGGAGGTATTTGCTTCTCATCTTTCAAAATACAATCAAGTATGTCAACTGTCTGCACTTTCCTTAAACCTATCATTTAGATTATAACATACAATCATTCTGATTCACTAATACATAACTTTGGACATCTGTTATAAATTGTTCTGGGAGGTAAACTTCATGATGCATGAATCATTAACAAAAAGTTTCCCTGTGTTAGGTCAGAGTGACTTTATTTCCTTTGGGATGTTTTATTGTTTAGAATTAGATGTTGGCCTTTAAAAAAGTGTTTTAGGCTGATCTATCATGTCATGATTGAAAGCACTCAAGAAAAAAACTGAATAATTACAAAGTCATTAAAAATAATGATTCTTAATTCAATTATATTTTAAAAGACTACCTTGTCCTCTTCTAATTTCCCTGTGTATGTATTCTGTCTTTGCCAGTGCAGACATAAATCTAATTTAGGCTTAATCTTAACTTTGGTTCATTTTGTGCAGCAAATATTTTTCTTTAAAAACAACCACAAGAATGAGAAGTTATACTCCATGTATGTGTAAAATGTCAAAATACACTCTACAAGTCAAAAATATGTAAAAAAAAATTCTATAATGCATACCCCTTGAATCCTAATAATGGGTTTTGTTCTCCTCAAAAATTTACTTTTTTATTATGATACTGCGAAGTTTTGAAAGATACTATAAATGGACTGATACAGAAAATGTTAACAAAACAATAGTAAGAAAAAAATGTTTAATTACGTGGTCATTTCTTCCTCCAAACTGATGTTCAGTTTAAAGTCAGCTCCACCTAGATCACCATAAAACAAACAAAATTTATGTCTCTTTGGTCTCCAGTAAAAATAAGAACATAAAAATGAATCAACTTCATCTCACTTAATAATTTACACAAAATAGGTCAAACTGACTCAGTTTTAATTGCAAAAAAGCATTATGTCATTCACTTAAATTCTTCTTTGCTGGCTGTGTGCAACCACATACAGACTAAATTCAATGAGGCTTACTTGCAAAAAGACATGCAAATTGATAATAAATACCAATACATACTTGACACATATTTAAAATCTAATACTGCATTTCTCCAGTTTTTATTTTTATTTTAAAATTATTAAATAATTATCACTATGAACAATGTATCAAATTATCACAAAGAATAGTGTAGTGAACATCACCCAATATTAGAAAAATGCTAACATCTTTGGGCCAAGTACTTTAAAAAGTCCTTCACATCTTTATCCCCCTCCACACACACATACACATAACAAATAAACACTTATTCAACTTTTTGCATATATATTTTCAGATTTCATACATGCATATATACACATGGGCAAATACAAACACATGCTTAGTTTTTTAAAAATGGACTCACAGTCTACATGCAATGGCCATTTTCCTTGTCAGTATATATGTGAATCTATTTTTTCAAAGTGTAATCTATTTTAGTTGTTTCTAATATTATACTGCAATAAATAATGCTGTATTAAACATACTTGTGCACATAATATGGTAAACATTTTGTAGGATAAATTATCACAATCAAGACTGCAAGATCAATGGGTAGATACACTTTAAATCTTATAGTCATTACAAAAAGCTAGGTTACAATATGAGAGAAGTCTGATCTTGATGAGTGTGGAAAAGAGGAGGAAAAGTATTTTTGGCAAAATGAGCAATATGGGCAAAAGTATATGGTAAGTTTGAAGAATAAGCAAGCCAGTGTGGCGGGGGAATGGGATATGTTTCATAGAGGTAAGAAGGGCCATATGTGCCTGGAAAAAATAGTCTATTCAGGCATGTATGGAATATGAAAACAAACTGGCAATCAATCAGTGGTTCTGAGATAAAATGGCTATAATCAGAAATATGATCGAGGAAGATTTAGCTGTCAGTAATGGGCAAGGTAAACTGGAAGAAAGACTAAGGAACTTGAACTATTCCAATTATATAGGGGGAAAAGGCCTGAATGAAAATAGAAAGTTAGGAAAATATAATATTTACAGTGGAAGAAGCTACAGGACCTCATTAATGGAATGCAAGTAGACAGTAAAAGTAAAAAGTGATCAAGACCTCCAGCCTAAGCATCTGGAGAATGGCAGTACTATGGTGGGAAATAAGCCAGTAGAAAGAGTTGCTCTTAACAGATGAAGGAAGATTATGAGATCAGTAGTGAGCACTTTTATTTTTTAGTGCTGAAGATATTCAACTGAAGATGTCCAAAAAGTACTCAGACTATGACTTTTCAGTTTGAGAAAGTTCAAGCTAAGACCATGTAAATACATATATTTTCAAAGTCAAAATTAGATCTTCAGGGCTGGGGTTGTGGCTCAGCGGTACAATGATTGCCTAGCACATGCAAGGCCTTGGGTTCAATCCTCAGCACCGCATAAAAATAAAAAAATAAAATAAAAGTTTTTTGTTCAACTACAACTAAGAAATATTTTTAAAAAATTGGGTCCTCTGCATTTATATACACAACAATACCACATATATAGTTTCATTCATCAGAAACCAATTCTGAAACTAAAATAGTCACTTTGACTCTTGTCTTCTGGCTTCTTGAAACTCATTCCACTGTGACCACATTCCCTTAGTCTCCTGTTCACTGGCTCTCTGTACTATTCCTCCTCCCTAAATTCTGGTGTTTCCCAGAATCCTATGCATGCTCCCAGAATGACCTTGGCCAGCTTCAGCAATTCTCAAATCTGTATCTGGAGTTATTCAAATACCATCCTTCCTCATGGTTAATGCTCTGGTCCCCCATCATCTGAACCCCTACATTAGCTTGTGGTCATTTGCCCTCATTCCTTACAACATGGAGACTTAGAAAAGGAGTTTAGACCAAGATTTTAGACAAGCGTTCTCATTAAGGGGTTGGTGCCCAAAGTCATTGTTTTTAAACATTTATAAATTATTTTTGACATTATTTGTGCTGCTGTTAGTTTTATTTTTGGAGTTAAAACATGCTTCTGAGGGTGGGCTGAGAGGCAGTATCTAGTATGCCATCATCCCCAGCTCAAAATAAAGTCAAAATGTTAATTTTTTTAAAAGAAAAATATGTATTAGAATTTATATTTTATGAAACCCATTTAGAATAATAAAAGCAGCATAAAGAGTATTTTATAGAAATTAGATTTGATAGTGTTGATAACTACTATTCTGAACCTTGAATTTGGGTCTTAATTTTCTGAATAATTCTCTTATGAGAGCTGAGGATGTCTCTCAGTGGGTATGTGCTGCCTTGCACAAAGCCTGTCTCCTGATACCTTATTTCCAGAAGAAAAGCCTGTTCTCCCATAGAACTTGAAAAAGAATGATTATATAATTAATTGAGGAAGCTTTGGGATAGCTCCCCAGAGTCTTCCTGGACCTAGAGAGAGGCAGAAGAAACAAATGTTCCCAGTGCTCCTAAGAAAAGGGAACACAAGTGCCCAATGGGATGCACATGTGGAAGACAGTGCTGAAGGACTTTGACCTTCACACGTGTCTGGAGCGAGGCTGGCCTCCTAGCTCATCCCAAGGAAAGGTGAGGGCTACCCTAAAATAGCTGAGATTGGGTTTCTGTCACATTATTTGAGGAAGGACTTGAAACTGAAATTAACTCGTTGTATAAAATTAAGTTATATTTTTTGCACGCTTGGGTTCTAAACAACACCTTCACTGCACCCCTTTCCAGCCTCAACTCCTGCAACTCCTGTACCCCACATTCCCCAGTACTTTCCTTTTCATGGAGCTCTGGCTTGAAGCCCAATGAGAAGTTTGTTGTTCCCTAAGTTTTCTATGTTCTTCCTTCAACATTTAATTCATTCTGCTCTTTCTACCTGGAATGCCCTTTACCAAAATTTTTCTCCTAGATGAGAATTTTTCTCCTTACAAATGAGGTAAAAGACGACCTTTTATTAAATGGCTTACACCTAGCAGAGTCACTCACCTGGCCTTAGTAATTGACACAAGATTCCAATTACAAAGTCAGTGCTAGAATAGAAGTATGACTGCTCTGGCCAAGTCCTCTCATTCCCACCCATGTGAGCTCTGAGAAAACTGAACTATATCCTAAGTTCATCTTTGTCTCCACAGAGTTCAGCCTGTTCTATCTGCAGTAACCCAGCCTTCCCGACAATGATAAGTGGTCCCATGGAACCACCACAAATGACAAACCATTTGTCAAAATGCTCTATTCTAGCATTCTTCTACCATAGAAACAAGTGCCTCATATGAGAGCACAAAGAGATATTGTAGGTCATTATACCTGGTAAAGAAGGCCTTTCCCAAACCCAAGCTAGGCTTCAAAGGAACTAAACTGCCCATGACTCAATACTCTATATCGTTTAGGGATCACATTATATTACCGTTTTATCTGACCCAACTACCTCGTATATTCAGTAATTTTAAATACTGAGAACTTAGAAAAAGCAAAGAGATTATGTTGAAAGGACGCTTTTCAAAGCAGTCTCCACAGAGCCCTCATGCCAGGCGCTGTTCTAGACGCTGGGGGGGTACCATCTAGAATCAGAGCCACTTTTTCTCATCTTTTTGGATTTCTGTTCCAGCAGGAAGTTCTTTTATTTCAGGCCCCAAAACTCACATAACAGGGTAATATTGCCAAAATATCTAGCAAATTTATCCCCAGGAACTCCACCCCCACCACCACCTTATGCCTTTCTCGCCTTGTGATAAGTTGTAATAAACAAGTAAAAAAAAATCAGCAAGAAAATTTTAGAGTAATGACTCTTAATAAGTAAAGGAATGATGCTATAGTGACTTTGGGATGGCTGGGAACAAAAGATCTTTCAGAGGAAGAACTAAGTGATAAACAGCAGCCATTAGAGAAAGACAGGGCAGGGTCTAATCCTCCCTAAGCTGGGAAAGACTGGAGGAAGGACAGTGTGGGTAGCCTGTGGTGAGTAAGTAAAGAGCAGACTGATGGGACAGGCTGGGGTGAGGTCACATAGGACATATAAACCACTGTACTGAATTTGTATTTATTCCATTATATGGAAGGCCAATGGGAGAGATATGAACTGACTTTTTTTAAAAACTTGAAATACATAGGCAGCAAAATGAAAGTAAGCTCCTATCTCTCACCATGCACAAAGCTCAACTCAAGAGTGTACCGAAGATCTAGGAATTAAACTAGAGACCTTGCACCTAATAGAAGAAAAAGTAGGGCCAAATCTTCATCATTTCAGATTAGGTCCTGACTTTCTTAACCAGACTCCTAAAGTGCAAGAAATCAAGTCAAGAATTAATAAATGGGATGGGTTCAAACTAAAAACGTCTTCTCAGCAAAGAAAACAATCAACGAGGTGAAAAGAGAGCCTACATTTTGGGAGCAAATTTTTACCATATGCACATCAGATAGAGCACTAATCTTCAGGATGTATAAAGAACTAAAAAAACTTAACACCAAAAAATAACCAATCAATAAATGGGCTAAGGAACTGAACAGACACTTCTCAGAAGATATATAATCAATCAACAAATATATAAAAAAAAGTTCAACTTCTCTAATAATTAGAGAAATGCAAATCAAAACTATTCTAAGATTTTATCTCAGGCCAGTCAGAATGGCAATTATTAAGAATACAAGCAATAATAAATGTTGGCAAGGATATGGAGAAAAAGGCACACTCATACATTCCTGTTGGCATGGCAAATTAGTGTAAGTACTATGGAAAGCAATATGGAGATTCCTTAGAAAACTTGGAATGGAACCGCCATTTGACCCAGCTATCCCACTCCTACTCAAAAGGACTAAAATCAGCATACTATAGTGACACAGCCACATCAATGTTCATAGCAGCTTAATTCACAATAACTAAACTATGTAACCAACCTAGATGCCCTTCAACAGATGAATGGATAAAGAAACTGTGGTACATACACACAATGGAATATTACTCAGCCATAAGGAAGAATAAAATTATGGCATTTGCAGGTAAATGGATGGAATTGGAGAATATCATGCTAAGCGAACTAAGCCAATCCCAAAAAACCAAAGGCTGAATGTTCTCTCTGATAAGTGGATGCTGATCCATAATGGCGGGGGGGTGGGACATGGGGAGAATGGA
>NW_026000137.1:5523178-5529481 GCF_001458135.2 Marmota marmota marmota | reverse complement strand
AAAAAAAAAAAAAAAAAAAAAAAATCAAAGCTACAGGATGATAACTGTGGGAGAGAAAAGACCAAGGAAAAATTGTTGGAATTTGCTTCTATTTTAGGCAGAGTTTGAAAAATATCATCAGAGAGGGGGGGAAAGACCAAACCAAAATGCAGGATTCCTGTCCTAGGAACTCAGTTCTGTAAACTAGCAAGCCACCCTGTCCTGAACATATTATTTCTACTTCTTAGACATGTTTTATTCTATCTATAAAACTATGGGCTCAGGCCAGATAATGTCTGGGATCCTTTAACCTACAAAGATGATTCAGTCTTTTATTTATTTATCCCATTTCTTAAGCACCTAGCATGGGTCAGGGTCTATGTGGCTATTATTTTTATTTTATTTTATTTTATTGTTATTATTTTTTGCTACTTTTGTATTGTGGAGATTAGATTGTAATTAGCCTATTTTGGGGGCTTGAAAAAGCAGTACCTCAAAAATAATAAAAACAAACAAAATGCTGGGTATAGTGGCATACAGCTGTAATCCCAGCAGCTCAGGAGACTGTGGCAGGAGGATTAAGAGTTCAAAGCCAGCCTCAGCAACTTAGCAATTTACTAAGCAACTCAGTGAGTTATTAAGCAACTCGGCAAGACCCGAGTTGCTTAATACAAAACAAGGTTGGGGATGTGGCTCAATCCTCAGTACCAAATCAATCAATCAATCAATCAATCACAACAACCTGATTGTATCTCATATTATTCAAGAAAAATTAATCATATTTTAAATTTTAACCTAAAAGTTAAAAAATAAACTGACTCAATTAAACAATATACTTTGAAATATTTTATCCTTATATGTTACTCAATTTTCCAAAAAAATTATCAAGAATTTTTCCAGTGAAATGTTAAAAGCAGAGGAAAGCCTTGAGCAGATGAAAGAAAACAGATCCATCATAGACCCTTTTATGAAATATTAAGAATTTCAATGTTAGCTAACATTCTAGTTGGCACATACCCATAATCCTGGCCTTGAAGATGCAGATAACAATGTTTTCTTTACTTACAATACCAAAGTTTTGAAACACACATACAAAATCTGCACATAATTTATATACTCATATTTAAATATCAAAACATAAATACAAGTTAAATATTCCTAACCTGTAAATCTGAAATGCTCCAAAATCCAAAATTTTTTGAGCATTGATACGATGCCACCAGAAGAAAATGATACCACAAAATTTTGTTTCCTATACGTAATCATTTAAAAAAATATTTTGTAAAGTTATCTTCAGGTATAAGGTATATGTAAAAATAAATGAATTAGATGTTTAGAGTTGGTGCCCATCCTCAAGATATTTTGTTATATATAGGCAAATATTCCAAAATCTGAAAAAGTCCTAAAATATTTCTGATAAGGGTTTTTCAACCCATACTATTCTGAGAACTGGCATTTCACAAGTAGTTGTCGCACTCCTGATGAGTTTTACAGAAGTGAGAGAAGAAATGATAAATGTAAGTTATTTCCATTTTTCCTCTTGCTAATCAAGGGAAATTTAGCATCTGGTGAGGATTTGGTTCATAGACGGCACATTCCAGTTGTGTCCTTGAATGGGGGAAGGGACCAGGCAGCTATTTGAGTGTCTTTTATATGGACACAGCCCTCATAACCTAGGACACACATCTCAAAGCTACCACTTCCAAATAGTATGACATCTGGAGCAGATTTCAGTGTATGAAGTTAGAAGGGCATCAACTTTCAGAGATAGCACTGCCTGTCTTCACACATCTTTGGATGGTCCAAGTAAAACTGGTAATGATTGGCACTTATACCTAAAGAGATCATTTGTTTCCTCACAAGTATAAGAGCAAATTAATTTTGGGGTACTAGAGATATAATATACACAAATGTTAATATAGCTAAAAAGAGGCCAATGTATACAACAAAAGCTTAGTTTGTTACGGTCAGTCTAAGTTTAGTTCTGTTAGTTTCAAAGAGCTATTTGATGTTCTGCTCTTCCCAGACTGGACTAAACTTCAACAATTGTTTTAATAACCTATAATTTCTTTACTGACAGATAACCACAGCACCTGTTTCTTTATGTAGTGCACAGAGAGCAGCATAATAAATATAACACCTCATACACTGTTATAACACTGTTCATGAAAAAGTGGATTGGATCAGAATAGGCATACAGGCACACATTGGGTCAGGTGAGCTACCAGAGAACACAGAAAGATATTATTATTCCACTATAAGGTAATAAGACAGAGAACTCAACAGAATATTGCCAAACATAGCATGTACAGGAACCAATGAATGCAGAGAGCACTAAGAACTTGCCTTCACTGAATGGTATAGACGAAAGGTGCCAGTTCATAGGTGGTACATCATCTTTTTGAGGGTCCTTTTGAATGCCATAAAAGGAGGTATAAATGCATACGAATTTTATAGAGCTCAAATATACTATCCATTTTTCTGGCCCAAGTCATTTTCTGCAATCACAGAATTGAAGTATTCTCTACCTCAAGGAAAACAATGTATTCTTCAGAATTACAAATTAGTTTCCAAGACCACAGGACAAGTATCAGAAAGGTTCCAAATATACCCCAAACTGGTATGAATATTTAAGTACATGTTTTGGGGGATAGCATCTGTAGTATTCATCACAGACATAAAAGTTAAATGTTGATGTGCAAACTAGTGGATTTGATGCCCAGCAAAAAAACACACACACACACACACACACACACACTCACACACACACACAGAGTTCCAACGTTGAGGGTCGTTGGAAGCTAAATGGTATCACGACATTTTTGAGTATATTCTCAAACTGGCATTTTCAACATTTTTACCACCTGAAGGTAAACTCAGTTGTAAGTTGTTGAGTACACTAGTTTAAGTCAAGCTATGCTGAACAAGAGGTGACCTGAAGATTGAAACTCAGAATTATCAATCAATATACATACTCTTTACTCAAGAGTATGTGTATTACTTCCATATTTTTTTTTCAAGTCATTCACTTTCCCACTCTCTTACAGGACTGTTTTACAACTGTTTTGCTTACTATCTCACTGCAGAAAACGGAAGTACAGTAGTCCCCGCTTGTCCATGGTTTCACTTTCTGTGATTTCAGTTGCCTGCAGTCAACCACAGCATGTATCATCTCACATCATCACAAGAAGAGTGAAAACAGTACAGTAACAGTTTGAGAAACCATACTCACATAATCTTTATTAGATAATTACTAGTTAATGTTGTTAATCTCTTATGATGCCTAATTTATATATTAAACTTTATCATAAGTATGTATATACAGCAAAAAATATAGAGCACATAGGATTCAGTGATATCCATGGTTTCAGGCATCCACTGGGGTCTTAGACCAAATCCCCGGAAGACAAAGGGGTACTACTGAAATCAGAAGAAAATTTCCACAGATTTTCACTTCCTTATCTACCCACCTTTGGACACTGACATCCAAATATTCTCTATTTCCACCTATTATTGTAGACAAAATGCTGGTTTTTATCTAAAGTAAAATTTTCCTCCTGTGCTTTGGATTTCCTCCTTTCTCAAGACTATCTAACAAATCTCTTCCCTCTCTTTTAAACATCATTTATCACCTTCTCCTCTCATTTGGATTATTTCCATTCACATACAAACAAGCTAATATTATTCCCATCATAAATACACACACAGACACACACACACACACAGACACACATTTACACTCACACCCTACTTGTCTTGGCTCCTTTTCTCCATTCTTGCATCTGCTTCCAGACAGCCCAACCCTGGACAATATCCAAAACTAAATTTCTGGAATTTTCTGCCCAAACCTATTCTTCCTCCGACTTTCTCATCTTAGTTGACAGCAACTGTATCTTTCTGATTTTTCAAGCTAAAAGCATTAGAATCACTTGGATTCCCCTCTTAGTCGCGTAGCCAATCTATCAGGGACTCTCATAACTGACTCCAGTGTACAAAGTCCTGCTTAGTTTCCTATACTTCCTCCTTAAGCTTTCTAGAATATTTCTGACTTCAGAGAGCCCTCTCCTTTTCTACATATTTCTGCTGGCATTTCTATTAGGTATTCTATTATCTTCTCAAACTCATTACAAACATGAGCTGGAACTCAGACCCTCTATCTCCCACAGTATTAAATATATTTAGTAAGGGCTCCGCAAACATTACTCCAAGTGATTTCCAATAAAATCAGTGCCATAAACAATACTTACTTGTAAAGTTTTCTGGGATTAAGTTTCCAAAATTTGCAAAGGTATCTGTCATGTCTCCAAACACCAGCATCATGGCGGGGAGGGCAGCTCCATGGATAATAGCAGCCAAAGTTCCCAGTACCATGTACAACTTATCGAGCCAATCTGAATAGCGAAACTAAGAAAAAGAAAAGAGGGGAAAAAAAAGAAAAAGAAAAGAGAGCATAAACATAATCAGCAGTTTCATGAATGATTTTCTCTACCTTCAAAGTATATTTTAAATGCAAGCTCTTTTTGCATGTTACTTTCTAACACTTTGGTCCAAGCTACCCTCTACCTTTGTTACTGCGATAGCTGAATTATAAATGGGCATTTAATTCTTCTACTGAGTTCTGGCCTAATTTTTCATATTGGACTCCATCTATCTTCTTTTCTTATATGAGGACTGATAAGAATTATCAAAGTCTTAGAAATCCAGTATTTATTGTTCTGATTTCCATAAATAAAAGTCACTTTTAATTTCATGAAAACAAATTTGAATGTCATAGTCTCCTCAGAAGACACAATTCAGGAAACATTTCATCACCTTAAGAAAGGGTTAAAGATCTGCTGCTGTACAATAGTATTTGCATAAGTGTAACATAATTTTAAAATAATTAGGCCTTAGTAATGAGAAGGAGGAGAAGAAGATTGAGTCAGATACATGCTTCTCAAGGAACATTTTTCCTGAAAAGGTAGAGTATGGCCACAATGAACCACCAGTGCAAATCCACATAACTTTTTAAGTCTCAGGAAGGCAAGAAATGCTCCTCTGGATCCAAACAGTGATGGGAAGAGGACACAGTAAGAAGAATGGGAATTGAAAGGGATGGAAGCATTCTAAACTCATTCTACAAGATCATCACTACTCTTCTACCAAAACAAAAAAAGACAAAACAACAAAAAGAGAAAACTATAGACCAGTATCCCTGAGGATCACAGATAGAAAAATCCTCAACAAACTACTTACATATCAAATCAACATCATTTAAAAAAAATCATACACCATGATTAAGTTGGCTTTAGAGCTGCAAGGGTGGTTTAACATGCAAATCAATATGCATAATCCATCACATAAATAGAATCAAGGATAAAAATCAGCTGGGTTTGGTGGCACATGCCTGTTAATCCTGGCAGCTTGGGAGGTTGAGGTAGGAGGATTGCAGGTTCAAAGCCAGCCTCAGTAACTTTGAATTTTGAACAGGTCCTAAAGCAACTCAAAAAGAGTTGCTGTCTCTAAACAATATAAAAAGGGTTGGGGACGTGGCTTAGTGGTTAAGCACCCCTGGGTTCAATCCCTGGTACCCCCCCCCAAAAAAAAAGGATAAAAATCATATGACATCTGATCATCTCAACATATGCAGAAAGACTTTTGATAAAATTCAAATCCCTTCATGATAAAAAAAGCAAATTTGGTATAATAGGATCATTTCTCAACATAATAAAAGCTATATACATCAAACTCATATCCAACATCACACTGAAGATGTGTGAAGATCTAAGATCAGAAACAAGACAAGGTTGTCCACTCTCATTGCTTATTCACTAAAAGTTTTAACTAGAGCAATTAGGCAAGAGAAAGAAATAAAAGACATGCTAATAGGAAAGAAGGAAATTGAATTATTCATATTTGCAGGTAATATAATTCTATACACAGAAAATTCTAAAGTCTCCACAAAAAGACTTAGAACTGAAATATGAATTCAGTAAAGTAGCAGGATACAAAATCAGCATACAAAACATCAGTAGTTTTTCTATACACTAATAATGAATTTACTAAGAAATCAGGAAAAAATCCCACTCACTACAGTCACACATAATAACGATAAAATACCACGAATAAGCCTAACTAAGGACTTGAAATACCTGTACAGCGAAAATTACGAAACATTGATGAATGCAATTGGGGACAATACTCATAAAATGGAAAGACATCCTGTTCGTGAATTGAAAGGATTAATATTGTTAAAATGAAGAGGAAGTGAGGGGAAAGGGAAAAATAATACAAGGGGGACAAATGAATGTCAGTAGAGGGGGCAGAGAGAGAAGAGGGGAGGGG
>NW_026000137.1:5506661-5522085 GCF_001458135.2 Marmota marmota marmota | reverse complement strand
TCATAACCCACTTGAATCAAAGTGTGAAATATGATATATCAAGAACTATGTAATGTTTTGAACAGCCAACAATAAAAAATTAAAAAAATATATTGTTAAAATGTCTAGACAACACAAAACAATCTACAGATTCAATATAATTCCCATGAAAACATAACAATGACATTCTTCATAAAGTTATAAAAATATTTCTAAACTTCAACAGAATCATGAAACATCCCAAATAGTCAAAGCAATCTTGAGCAAAAGGAACAAAACTGGAGACATCACAATAACTGAGTTCAAAAATATCACATACAGAGCTGTAGTAACCAAAGCAGCATGGATTGGCTTAACAACAGACATGTTGGTCAATGAACAGAATAAAGATCCCAGAAATAAATCCATGTATCTTCAGCCAACTGATTCTTGAGCAAGGTGCCAAAATCATATGAGAGAAGGAACCATCTCTTCAACAAATGGATATCCATGTGCAGAAGATTAAACCATAACCCTAGTGAAAAGTCAACTCAAAATGAATCAAAGACCTTAGTATAAGACCTGAAACTCAAAATATCAGAGGAAAACATAGAAGAAATACTTCAAGATATAGGTACAGGCAACAATTTTCTGTATGGAAATCCAAAAGCACAGAAAACAAAAGCAAGAATTGACAAGTGGAATTATCTCAAATTAAAAAGCTTCTGCACAGCAAAGGAAATAATCAACAAAGAGATAACATACAAAATGGAAAAAAAAAATCTTTGCCAGCTATTCATCTGGCAAAGCATTAATATATAAACTATGTAAAGAACTCAAAAAACTTAACAACAAAAAGAAGTAATCCAATTAAAAAATGGACAAATGATTCAAATAGACACTTCTCAAAAGAAGAATTACAAATGGCCAATAAACATATAAAAATGCTCAATATCATAAGCCATCTGGGAAATGCAAATTACAATGAGATTTCATGTCACCTTAGTTCAAATGGTTATTATCAAAAACATGAAAAATAACAAATACTGACAAGGATGTGGAGAGAAAAGAACACTTACACACTGTTGGAGGGAATGTAAATTAATATAGTCATTATAGAATAACAGTGTGGAGATTTCTCAAAAAACTAAGGATAGATCTACCATATGATCCAGTTATCCCATTTTTGGGTATATACCCCAAATAAATGTCAGCACACAAAAGAGATACCTGCATACCCATGTTTATTGTGACACTATTCACAATAGCTAAGATATAGAATCAGTTTATGTGCCTGTGTAACAAATGAATGGATAAAAAAATATGATACATGATACACAATGGAGGATTATTCAGCCATAAACAAGAATGATATCCTTTCATTTGCAGGAATATGGATGGAACTAGAGGGTATCATGTTAAGTAACAGAAGTCAGACACAGAAAGACAAGTATGGCCCGTTTTCTCTCATATGTGGAATCTAGGGGTAGGGAGAGACCTGAAAGTAGAATTAGGACTAGGAAGGGGGCCAGGAATATAGGAAAGAGAGGGTAGAAGTAGATGGAGATGATCACCATATAATGCATGCACATATGGAAATATCACAATGAAGTCCATTCATTTGCATAATAAATATGTGTTAATTATAATAATAAAAAATGGGCACAGGGTTCTCCAAGGAAGCAATTAAGGATAAACACTGCAGGGCAAGGTGGCACATGCCTGTACTCCCAGCAGCTGGGGAGGCTGAGGCAGGAGGATCGTAAGTTCAAAGCAAGCCTCAGCAATTGCAGGGTGCTAAGCAACTCAGTGAGACCCTGTCTCTAAACAAAATACAAAATAGGGCTGGTGATGTGGCTCAGTGGTTGAGTGCCCCTGAGTTCAATCCCTGACACCTCTCTTCCCCAAAAAGGATAAACCCCAAAGTAGGTGGATGTGACTGTAGACAGCAGGTTTTTAACCCATGCAAACTGTATGAAAAGTTTTAGGTCTAGGCAGAGAGTGTAAATCAAAACAAAGATTATGGATCAGGCAATGCAAAAGACATAGCAGCAAAAAACAAGATTTTAGAGCTTTTATATACTTCAAGAGAAGACAGACACCGATCCTAAAGTTAGTTAATGAGGAACCTACAAAAATGCAGTAGTAATGAGTGGGAGTAAGTGCCAAATTGACCAGTGGGAAAACAAAGAGTGTCAAAGCCCTTGGCAGTAGCAAATGGCAGCCCATAAAGCAGAAGGGAGAAAGTGAAATTATGTGATAAAATGATAAGTGAAAGTTAGGGTTTGGAGTAAGAAGAGTGTCTAATATAAAGAGTACTCAGGCATTTGGATTTAAATCTTTCCTAACTTTCAAAAATGTAATCAAGTAGTTAAGATGGGGTTGATGACATAACTTTTCATGACCCCAAAACACCATCGCCTTTTGTTTGGGCAATTTTTTTTTGTTTTATTGAATCACAGGCCAGATTTTGCTGCTACTTATATTATCTTGACTAAGGATTCATCCTCTTCCTCTAAAAAAAACAAAAACAAAAATGAAAGGGGAGAGATAAGCAGAAACAATTTATTTTATCTTAGAGACTCTACTGAATGGGTAAAATAGCAAATTCCTCAGTACAGGAAAGAAGATGACTGATGTGCAAAGATATCCCTCACCACCACCACAGGATATTTTGCCTCCACAACTACTCATTGGTGATAATAAAAACAAGCAGCCCAACATGTAAGTATCTGCTGAGTGCCGTCTCAAGGACAGATAAAAGCCAGAGAGTAAATGCCAAAGATGGAAACCCTACCCTCACAGAGTTTAAAACGTAGGAAGATAAAGCAAAAGTTTAGGCAATGACTACTCCATAGGCTTCCATAGCACACTGTACAGAATAGACACAAAATTGAGCACATGGGCTGGGTGCAGTGGCGCACCCCTGTGATCCTAGTGGCTCCGGAGGCTGAGGCAGGAGGATCACAAGTTCAAAGCCAGTCTCAGCAAAAGCAAGGTGCTAAGCAACTCAGTGAGACCCTGTCTCTAAATTTAAAAAAATACAAAAACAGCAGTTGAGTGCCCCTGAGTTCAATCCCCAGTACCAAAAAAAAAAAAAAAAAAAAAAATTGAGCATATCCCTTCTTGATGGAAAAGAAGCATATTGACACACCCTTCAGGAAGCTGGGACAAGCTGGCAGAGACAAGGGCTTGAGGGAATGGAGAGGACAGAAGTCTTATTGAGTCTTGTCTGAATGCTCATCTGGGAAGTGCTATTCAGAAAGTACATGGAAAGAATTCAAAGTCTGAGGCATAGTTTTGTAGCAGAAGTCACAGGAGTGGATAAGTTTATCCAGAAAGAGATAAGAAATACATACAATTAAGAAAAAAATAGAGATTAAGTAACAGAGATAGCATGTTGACTCTCATTTAGATGATCTTGGGGCAAAAGGAAGAAGAGAGAGGGTAGCTGCTAGAGTGGGATTCAGTGTCAAGGGAGACTATTTAATGAAGTCTTGCATTCATAGGTAAATTTTCCAAAGAGACAACTGGTGAAATGTAGGAAGTAAGTTAGGATGAAACAATGTTCTACAGAATAAACAAATATTTCAAGAACCTGAGGCAGGAGATCATCAGTAGATAATATAAGTATTAGGTTAAAAAAAAAAAAAAACTCCTACAATGCCCCAAGATTTCTCCATAGTTGCAAGGGGTAGAGATCCCGTTACAGTGTGCATGAGGAAGGGTCCAATCTGTCATCACCTAAACAAATGACCAAATTTAGCATCATGAAAAAGTGAATTCCTTGGCATGTGATGTTTCTGGATGTGATGGACATGAAGTATATAGCATCCCCTGTGCAATTTTCTTACCAAAAAATGTTTGGTCTGAATGTAATAAAATCTTTAGACCTAACCATTACCATAAAAAGTACAAAGCATGGAAGATCAAGTTAGATGATGCTCCAGGGAAACAATCAAAATAGTCCAGCAGGTGGGACATTCTACAAGACAACTAGTACAGTCTTTTCAATATGTCAATATCATTTAAAAAGAGGAGGAAACTGTTCTAGACTAAGAAGACATAATACCCAAATATTATTATTGACTGGATTCTTCTTTGAACAAATTAATTGTTAAAGACATTTTTTTGGAAATAATGAGAACATATGAATATGAACAGAGCTCTATACAATATTAAGAAATCATTGTTCATTTTGTTAAATATGATCAATGCATCATGTTATACAGAAAAATGTTTTGTAGAAAAAATTTTCAAGAAATATAAACCAAGTTAGTTATATATGTAATATCATGAAATCCATAATGTCAGATGAAACATGGAAAAAAGTTATAAATGATGACTACATAAGTGTGAATTTTACTATCCTATTTTTTATGCTTGAAAATTTTCATCATAAACTTGGTACAAAAGGGATGGTTCTGAAACAGAAGGAACTAGAAGGAACAAACATTAGAGTAAATAGAGCCAGGCATGGTGGCACATGCCTATAATGTCAGCTGCTTGGGAGACTGAGGCAGGAGGATCCTGAGTTCAAAGCTAGCCTTAGCAATTTAGCGAGGTCCTAAGCAACTCAGCAAGATCCTGTCTCAAAACAAAATATAATTTTGGGCTGGGGGTGTGGTTCAGTGGTTAAGCACTCCTAAGCTCAATACTGGTACAAAAAAAAAGAGAGAGAGAATAAATATAGACAAAATTAAGTTTCTAGAAATAGACAGAAATTCCAGAGAATAAGAATCTCATATTTCTATATTATATGAAGCAAGATTGATTTCTGGAGAAAAAGAGAAAGAAGATTTGAGAACAGTGGTAACCTAATACTGAGTAGGAAAAAGCCACCATCAAATGTCCTAGTTCTATAGTTTATTAGGAAAGAGCCTTTTGGGGTGGCATCTCTTAACCTTGAACCTCAATTTCCTTATTTATAAACTGAGAAAAATATTCATAAACACAGAAAACCCCATATAGTTGTTTTATGAGGATTAAAATGAGACTTAATATGAGAAACTTTTTATGAAGCATACAATATAAAACACAAAATAAGAGGTTACTATTATTGGTTTTACATATGTGATAATAAGAATTTTCAGGCTCTCACCTTGACTGTAAGAGACAAACAGTCAAAAAGTTATAACATATTAGGTGAAATGTAAGAGAGAAATTTAAACTAATTATAATTGGAGTCCTTAAAAAAAAGGAAAAAATTATTTGGTTAGTTACTGATAGGAAAGAGAGATATGGTGAACCAGAACTACATAAAAAGAAGGGTAATCAATGCCAAAAACTAAGAGTCAGGCTCTCTGGGGCAAAGTAGAGGGTGCTGGTAGGAAAGTGGTTTAGGTAACATGCAACAGGCTAGATGGGAACATGGTTCCCAGGTTAGAGAGGGAAGTCAGTGAATTCATTCATTCATTCATCCAACATTCAAAAAATATTTTAAAAAATAAGAGTCATGCTTGGTTCTAGGTACTGACAATGACAGTGACTAAGACACATCATTTGTCCTCATAATGCTTACACTCAGGTATAAGTAGTAAAAGAGGGAATAGAGGTATTTAATATTCATTCAATATCTAGGTACTTAGTAAAGTTCCAGGCACTTTTTTAGGCAATTGATATACAACACTAAATAAAACACAAAAACTCCACCCTCACAGCTTACATTCAGAGAATGGAAGACATGATGAACAAGAAATCAGTGGTTAAGTATTCAGAAAAAATATCATAGAGGGCCATGGCCCACCGACAAGCATGGCCAGTGGGTTTAGACTGGCTAGTCAGGGATTGTCCCTGAGAAGGGACCTCAATGACAGAGGGATACAGTTATGTGATGATCTGAGGCTGAGCATTCCAGGCAGAAAGAGTAAACACAAAGATCCTTGGATGGACATAAGCTTACTGTGCCTCAAAGATCAAACAGCATGAACACTGTGGCAAGAGCAGAGTATGGAAGATTTGTATGCAATAAAGTCAGAGATGAGGTGAGACCAGGTCAGATTATGCTGAGTCTTTTATAGCAACAAGATAGAATTTTGGTTTTACTCTACATATTCCATGTAAGTGGAAAGGAAAAGCATTCAAATTGTACATTCTACAACATGTACAATTTGAAGGAAGGGATTGAGTGATTTGATGTGGCTACTATGGGAAGATATTTAGAAGGGAAAAACTGGAAGAGGAATACCCAGAAAAAAAAGAGCAATTGAGAGTAAAGTCTTGACCAGGTGTGATTGGCAGAATAATGTCCCCTTCACATCCTAATCCCAGGTTCTTGTGAATATGCGCTCCTGTTTGGTAAAGAGACTATCAATGTTAAGGATCTTAGGATGGGGAGACTATCCTGGGTTATTCAGGTGGACCCAATTAATCACAAAGCTACTTCTAAGAGGGAGGCAGAAGGCTCAGCATCAGCAGTAGGAGACATGATAGTAGAGGAGGCTGGAGTGATGCAGGAAGGGGGCCAGAGGTTCAGGAACGCAAGTGCCCTCTAGAAACAGATTCTCCTCCAGAAAGAAAGGAATCCTGCTGACACCTTGGTTTTAGCCAGTTCAACCTCCAAGTTCAGAACTGTAAGGTAATAATGTGTGTTGTTTTAAGCAATAAAGTTAGTGATGTTTTGCTAAAGCATAAATAGGAGATGCACATATGATGTCAAAAGGGGAATAACCAAGAGGAAGGGCAAAGGTGGAAGGAAGCAGAAATTGTAGTCAAAGAGTAATACATCAGAGTTTATGACTTCGTAGATAAAATAAGAGGTTACTCTTATTAGTTTTGCATATGTAATAATAAGACTTTTCAGGCTTGGGGATTAGCCCAAGGTTCTCACTCACAAATAAGGACTCAACTGAAGGTTTATATAACTGAAGAAGCTAAAGAATGTTGAGTCTAGGCTTATTTATAATTTTACTGAAATATTCAGTATAACTGGAGCTAGGTGAATGAAATTGAAGCAGTCAAATGCCACAGTCTTCAATGAAGGAGTAATTAGAAGGGTTTAGAGGATACCTCTGAAGATGGATACAAGAAAACATAATCATACAGAGACTCAAATGAGAAAGAAGTTTTACATGAGGATCAAAAAATTTTTTTAAAAACAGCTGTGTAGACCTAGAATAATGTCACTGGCTCATGCAATATGGGGTTGAGGAACAATAACACCATAGGTAAAGGTGACACAAGAAAAAGCCAAATAGCTGGAAAGCAAATCATTACACTCTGATATCACAAAGGCAAAGAGAAGATTCTAATATGATGGACCATGTCAAGGGCTATAAATAGGTCAAGATGGAATTTTTAAATGCCCACTGAATTTTGTGAGTGTTGAGGACAGAAGTCAAATTTCTATAGGTTCAAAACTAATACACAGACATTATTATCTTATATACATACATGGTTGCATGAATGATGTGATTCTACATGTACAATCAGAAAAAGGAGAAATTATACCCCATTTATGTATGATATATCAAAGTGCATAAAGGCATTCTATTGTCATGTGTTACTAATTAAAACAAATTCAAAAATTAGATATGTCAAGATCATTGTACTGTCATGCGTAACTAATTAAAACAAATAAAAAAACTGATAGGAAGATGTAACTGAGATAGAAAGCAAAGATGACTCTTGTACATGGTTTCAAGGGCATTAGGAAGATGAAAGAGACTTGATGGAGCAGAACCCACTTCAGGGACAGAGATTGAAGATAAAAAGAATGATAATATCAGGTACTTAAGAAGGCGAAAGAGATGAGAGTCAAAGTCCAAGTGAGTGAATAGTTTTAGGAACTGGATAGTCCCTCTGTCTTAACAAGGGAAACAGAGAGGGAACATTTCCAAATTCAGGTGGGTTTGTAAGATTATAGCAGTGGTGAAAGTCAAGGAGTGGTTTATGCCTATAACCAGAAAAATCACCCAAGTTGGTAGAAGGACCAGGAAGGGAAAAGTATATATTGAGCCAGGTTACAAGATCTTCACTAACAGGTGGTTAGAAGGTAACAGCATTTAACAAAGAATTCTTTATAAGCAGACAACAGTTTAACCAATCATAAATCCCCATAAACAATCACAGCTTTTAGAAGCAACAAGGCATGTCTGGACAAAATCTGGGCCTGCCTCCTTGCTAGTAATGTGACTCTGTGACTTTAAATGCATTATTTAACTTCTGTGAGTCTGTTTCCTCATCTGAAACATAAGGATAACATCAGCTCTTACATCCTAGGGTTATTGTGTGAATTAAGTGAGATAATACATGGGGACAGTACTTAACAAATGCCTGGTACTTAACATTGATAGCTATTATCTATTTAGAAAGAAATAATTAATATTTCAATAAGATATATACTGTGGAGAGCTCAGAGTTGAATCTGCAGTATGCTGCTGGCAGGAGCGTATAATCTTTAAGGAGTTCATTTTGTACAGAATCTGCAGCCCAACTTTTCTCTCTCCTTCTCTTAATTCCTCTACTTGTCCCTTTTCCCCACTTGCGTTCAAGTTTATTCTACTTTTGTGTTTCTATAAATGCTGACGTGAGGCCTGCTATAAATAAAGCAAAGACCAGTAGGAAGTCTTAAATCTGTTCCTTATTTCATTTATCACTTTCTCAAAATTGATAAAGTTTCATAGTAAAAATAAGTTAACAGACACCATGAGCAGAAGAGTTCTGCTGTATTTAGAAAGATCTGCATACAAAATTGGTCTTGACTGGTATCTGAAACTCAAATCTGGGGAGTGTTACCACTATTCCAAAAAACCCATCTCTAACAGGTATGAATCTTTTTCTTAGCTGGAAACTATAATTGGTAAGCAATACAGTCACATCAGCATTTGCCATTAAGTTTTCTGATTATGTCTTTGTATTTAAGGTTTTGTATACAAGTTAGGTTCATTGTTTTCTATGTCACTGTTCAGGAAAAAGACATAAGGAAAGCCATCCCAGTAGTATCGTACTTCATAGAAAGTTTTAGAATACATTCTATCTTGGCCCTGCTGTATATCCTGGGACAAGTAAATGCCTGGCCTCAATTTCTTCATCTGTAAAACTGTAATAATAACAACATCTACCACAAAAGGAGTCCTAAAGATTAAATGAATTTCTACATAAAGTACTTAAAACAATGCCTAGCACATAGTGTTATATGTGTGTTATTACTATTTCCTCACATTTGAACTCCAGATTTTATTCTTTTGTGACTTGAATTGAGTTCTGATATATTTGAATCTGTAACATTTTATAAAACATAGGAATGCTAAATTTAAAAAAAAGTTTAATGTACAAATAATAAAAATCAAGCTATAGGGCTAGAGGTGTAGCTTAGTGACAGAGCATATGCTTAGCATGCATGAGGCCCTGAGTTTAATTCCTAGTGCCAAAAAAAAAAAAAGGAAAGAAAAAAAAACCCTAAACTATAAAATACAGAAATGTTTTGGTCTCAAAATAACAAAACTGAAATTAAATGTTGGGAATAAATTCAATTTTAACATAAACATTTCTTTCCATACAGAGTGTAAGTATGAAATCTAAAACAAAAGTTGTCATTTGGTAATATAAGTAATGTTATTGTGAATGTCTGAGTATCTAGAGTCTCATCTTCCAAATATTTCAAAGGAAGTGGAAATAGAACAAAAGGAGGAGCCACAGTAAGAGCAAATGTAGCACAAGAAAATGAAGATGGTATAAGATAACCAAGGTCCTCAATGCAAAAGTCACGCAACTTTTTTCCTACTTATAGCTATTTTTATACTCAACTTACCAAGATCCATTTTATATAGCAGTCTATCCACTCCTCTCTATTTTAAAAATATGTCTAGTGTATAAAAGTAAATTGTAAAGTATGTGCAGCAAGACTTAATTGATTTACTAATCTTCTGGGTTCACCCCTGGAACAGTTCACCTAAGTTCAATTAAGTGGGGACTCTTAGAAAAAAGGAAAGATTCGGGGAAATAAAATTATGAAAAACCAGCCACACCAAAAAACACCTATCTTAATCCAAGCGGGATTAAAGAAAAGCTTCAAAACAACCATCATGCAACTAGAAAAGGAAATAAAGAGTTATGGTAAGGTTTTCAGATTCCAGATTCTCAGCTATTCAGAACAGAAAACAATGGCCTATGCTAAATCATGGTAATAAATAACCCATTGCTACCTTTTATTATTATGGGCACTTGAGACTTGGACTTCAAACCTGCCAGCATTTCAGAGCCATTAAAAGACAGCACAAGATGACAAAGACCATCCCTGGGAGAAACATTTCCAGAGGTAATAGATCACTGGCAACATAACTAGTTAGGAGAATACTGAAATCCAAAACTCAATTCACACAGCAAAGCTATGATCATCATTCCTCTGAAAATAAGCTAAATCCAACTAGTTCATTTTGCCTTTCCATTATCAAATCATGTAAGAAAATATTACACCAAATAATATATCTCTTTTATAGATAAAAAGTCAAATTACCAAAGTATTTTTAATAGTGAATTAATTCAAAACTCACCATTGCAAATACACTGACAGTTGGTTTCTTTTCCGCCTTCTTTTTACTGAAAAATATAGCAAAGGAGTTACACAGAACTTTAAAAACTACAAAATTTTTTAAACTAACAAATTAATGTACAAAGTTTATATTTAGTGACAATTGAAACAAAGAAAAATGTCTATGATGTACTTTTTAATAAAAAATCATATTTAATAGTATATCATTTATGACGTTCAAAAATAAATATGCTTACATTTATCTTAGAAAGATATGGCATGTGGTGGACTGGGGCTGTAGCTCATTTGCAGAGTACTTGCCTAGCATGTATGAGACACTGGACTTGATTCTTAGCACCACATAAAAATAAACAAATAAAATAAAGGCATTCTGTCCATCTAAATTACAAAAAAAAAATTTTTTTAAAGATGTACCATGTGATTACCACTGGATACTATCTATAAAAATATTTTCTTACTTGTACCTTAGATACTTCCTTATTTTCTATGATGATTACATATACATACTCCTTTTACAATTAAAAAATATATACTAAAAATGAGTCTCCTATTTTTATCCTAATTTAAAATCATTCATGGGTTCCAGCAGTAGATATTCTATTTATCTACTACCTAGATATTATTCTTAATCATTCCCTGTACTAATGGAGAGCAGAGGTAATCAGATGTTGGGATTAACTAACCTAAGGAAAAAAGTAATTCAATCACTCTATGAACAAATCTAATTCTGAAAGGATGTCTGGAGCCCTAAGTGAACCATTATGAAAATAAATGCAATCTAGAAAAACTGTTCTCCAAAAAAGATGTTCTGTAAACTGTCAAAAAGCTGTTCTTGGGCTGGGATTGTAGCTCAGTGATAGAACACTTGCCTAGCATATATGAGGCACTGATTTCGATCCTCAGCACCACACAAAAAAAATGAAATAAAGGTATTGCGTCCACCTACAACTAAAAAATATATTAGAAACAAAAACGCTGTCCTTAGGCATAAAAACCTCAGTTATCATTTTGAGCCTAGATTCAAATGCCTGTAACTCAGTAACCCACTGTATATAACTACCACCTCGGCAGGGAAAGCAAACAAACCACAACAAATCAGCTTCAGCTGCATACAATAAAAAGACTATTTTTTTCATACAATAAAAGACTATTTTTTTTTCAAAAAAATAGCATTAGTTTTTCATGGATTTTTAAGTTCAAAAAGTAAATTAAAAAAAAAAAAAGGAAATTCGTCTTTGTTCTTTACACCAAGCAAGGTCAAAAGAGGTGAAGAGACTTCTAAAGAAAAAATCCAGAGTTTACTCATGTTTGGCTTCGGAGCAATGTTAGACGCAAATAAATATACAAACATTTTCAGGTTTGGCTCCACCCTATTCCCAGTAAGGGCCTGGTTTCCATATTCCTGGGGCCAGGATGGGAGAAGAGAAATAGCCATAAATAGTAGAGTTTTAGTGCTGAGCTTTTTATTTATTTATTTTTTGTTCTCTAAAACTGATGCTACTTGGGAGAACTAGAATGTTCCAAGCACTTCCCATACATGATTCATAAACAACTGTCCAGGCACATTTTGTCCTTTTAGAGATGAGAAAACCACAGAGGAGCAAGAAGAGTTTACTAACTTATCCAAGGTCCCACGCCTGGAAAAAAGCTAAGATGTAAACTGCAAAGCCTTTCTTCTGATCACCAAAGCTGTAAGGTGTGAGCTCAGACTTCTGAGATGCTGCACTGCATGTAAGTACTTTCACATGAACTCTCTCCCCTGCTACTTTACTCACTTACTCCTGCAGCATGAAACAGTGCCTACAAAGGCAAGCAACTCATCAAACATCACTTTAATGAAGAAAGTTTGCAAATACAGATATCCCCAGTTAGTGCTCTATCTCAGCTTTATCTATTAGTAGAGCCAAATACTTCTTCACAATTTATGTTAACAAACACAGTTTTAAGAACAGACCAAAAGTCAATGGTGATGGGCACAGTTAATTAGGAATCACTTAACAAAAAGAATGGTCTCTAGGGCTGGGGCTATAGCTCAATGGCAGAACACTTCCCTAGCATGGGTGAGGCACTGGGTTCGATCCTCAGAACCATATACAAACAAGTAAGTAAAGTTTAAATTCTAACACAAACAAACAAACAAACAAAAAGAATAGTCTCTAATTTGAAAATTCTGTAGACCATTTCTGCAGACCATGATAGAACCAATAATTAATGAAGAAATGAAGACATGTAAAGGATCAAGCAATTTTCTTTACCAATTCCCTCCATAAATCCCTCAAAACTTCTTACGTAAATACACCTAAATGTTTCTGTCTTAAGAACATAGTTCTTTAAGCTACCTGTTTTTAAAAAAAGGTCAAAAAACCAAAAGACTTCTTGAAGTCTTTTTCTTTGTTTACATGTAAAGCTTTTATTGTGGAAACACTTCAAATAAACAGAAAAAAATGGAAAGAATAGTATAATGACTACTCACATAACTCATCTAGATTCATCAATTATTAATTTTTTAACCACATTCTCTTTGAGAGTATACACTGATATTTGTTAGTATTTTGATAAACTAATCAAAAGCAAGTTGCAAATATGGAATCACACATTCTCCTACCATTATCACATCTATGAAAATTAATAACAATTTTAATATCATCTAGTATCAAATCCACATTCAATTTTCCCAAAAATGCTTTCTATATTTTTTTTGAACTCTGATTTAATCAAAACTCATATGTTACTTTTGGTGGTTATGTCTCTTTTATCTCTCTTAATCTAGAAGTCCCTATTTTTTTTTTTTTTGACATGGACCCTTTTAAAGAGATAAGAGCAGTTGAAGACTGTCACATTTCTGGATATAACTTGTCCCACATCTTGAAGATATCTGTTCCAAACTGAGTACAATAAAGATATACAGTATATGTAAAAATGTACACCAAATTGGATACTTAGTTTGAAAAAAGAATGTAAACTATCTTATTAATAATTTTGATTATATGTAGCAATGACTATATTTTGGAAATATTATTCAATTAATTTTTAAAAATTAATTTCAATTGATACTAGAAATTTTTAAATGATAAGTACAGCCTACATTATATTTCTGTTGGACAGCACCACAGTCTAGAAGCTTGACTGGGTTCAAATTAGTGTTTGCAAACATACCCTCTATATAATATTGTGTACTCAAATTCCATTACATGCTAAGTAACTTAACATAGTCTGTTCCACCAAAAGTGATGTTAAATCTGATCACTTGGTTAAGGTGCCAACTACAAAAATCTCTGACTGGACAGGTACCTTTTCCTTTTCCCATCAGTAAGAATTGTGGAGATAACTGTTGGTTACAATTTCTCTAAATAGTTTATTGTTCCATTGATAATTCTTGCCTGGATCAATTACAACAATGCAGTTTCTAATACGATCACTGCATTTTTCTGTAAATGTTACTTTATTTTCTGTACCTCTCTCACCCTCTTTCAGTTTCCTTCTTCTCAGAATATTATAAAGGATTCATCAATTATATTGTATTCAGTATCTCAAAATCAATTACAGCTATTGTTTCCCTTGATGCTCAAATTGTCCCAGACTTAACCAGAGGAAACCTGTCCAAACTTCCTCCTGTGTCTTCTGACTACTTCATTAACCTTCACTTCCCTGTTTTCAGGTATCACAAAGTACCCTAGGCTCTCTTTGTATTTTTCCTACCCAAGACTTGGCTAAAATTAGCTGTTTTTCTATGGGGTGCTCATTCCATTTAGTGAGCAACAGTATTTAAAAACAAGATTTGGCATTAGGAGCACTTATTTCTATTGTCCCTTTCAGTGTATGGAAAATGAACTATTAAATAACCATAAATTTATATTGAAGTTTCTAATTCATATTTAACATTATTTTGATTATTTGATTTACACGTTTGCTTTTGTTTTCTTACAGTGAAAAGCTTGTTTTCTAATAATATTGATATATTTTCTAATTGGTTTTATCTTACAATTTACAACTTTCTACTAACAATGTACCTATTGAGTGAAGTATAATATTTCTTGCAAAGGCAGACCACTGTGATAAACTTTACTTACTTTCTCCCTGTTACTTTCTCCCTGTAATTACATCACCAATTTTATATATAGTCACTAATAGTTAAAGTTAAAAAAAAACACCAAAAAACCTAAATGTAAGTTTGGCTTTCTGTTCCATCGGCCATATCACAAATATGCATTGTTTAAGTAGCTGTTTATCAGAAGCAAGGTACTAAACCACAAGAGCTGAGCCTAAGCAGCATATGGTGCTGGTGGGTGGGCGATCAATATTGCTTGTAAAGGAGAAGTCAATAAAATTTTAAAAAGGGATGTGAGTACTGGCCTGTCTGGGGCCAGGAAGCTGTGGAAAAAGCCTCACCAAGACCTAGAGATGATGCAAAACCTATGTCCAGTTCAGCCAACTGCACTTCTACTCTAAGCAGAGAGAGTGGGGGCTGTTTCCAATGGCTGACTTGGATATCTTAAGATCAACATAATAATCACCAACAACATTTATTTCAGGGCTGAAGGCTGTAAACAAACTCCCCAAATCTCTCAAGCGCTATAAACTAGAAATGTGAAACAAACTGGCTACCTTTTTTTGTTGCTCTGCTTCAAGGAGTTCTCTCCTTCTTTTTCGTTGACGTCCCCTTCAAGCTCCATCGCGACCTGGGAAGAAACCACAGTACATTAGCCAAATAGCCCCTAGGAGTTAGAGGGGAGGCTGACCTCTACTCCCCAGCGGATCCCAGAGTGCGGCAGGGCAGAGCACTAGCCCTGATGAACCAACTGCCCAGGCGATGATGGTCACGATGGGCTTCTCTGGGCTCTGGGCTGCCAGCGCTTACACACAGCTGTTGATTGAGCCTGGAGGACGGCGGCGCTTTCTGGATCTCGTTGGCTGCAAACGCAGCTCTACCTCGGCGTTTTCTTCGCTTTTTTTTTTTTTTTTTTTTTTTTTTTT
>NW_026000137.1:5475103-5506531 GCF_001458135.2 Marmota marmota marmota | reverse complement strand
CTAGGGATTCTTGATTGAATGTTGATTGCGCTAGAAGTTGCGAAATAGTTTGGATTTCCCCAAGGAATGGCCTCATTTCTGTTACCTCTCTGCAAGGCCACATTGCCTGAATCATCAGAGACACACGTGGAGAGTCTTGTCTCTACAAGTCCACATAAATCTCCATATATAGATAAGCGTATATATGTAGGTACACAAATGGCTACCTGGATTTAGAGAAGTTATGGGAAACTTTCTCTGGCATCGCATTATAATTAATAAAACAACCTCCATCCTTATCTATTCTGTAGTTACATTTCCCTTTCTTGCAGCACCTCTAAAAAGGCTGGGAGAAATTTCCTGCAAGTCTCCTTTCATTATGCTTGACAATGATGAACAGGAGGACATTAAAAGGAAGATGCTTGAATATGGTTTATATACTCAAGAGAGATGCCCTATATGGAGGTGGGTATTTGAGGATAAAATGGCATTTAAAAGTGTGTAGTGGGGTAGGGAGAGCCAGAGGTTATGGCTCAGCAGTAGAGCGTTTGCCTCACACGTGCGAGGCCCAGCAACATAAAAAATAAATAAATTTAAAAATTTTCAAAAAGTGCGTAGTGGGGGCTGGGACTGAGGAAGGGGGGAAGTGTGTAATACTTTAAAGTTCTTACATACCTTTAAAGTACTTTAAAGGTATGTAATCAATGTCCATGTTTTCCCCAGGGCATTTCAAAATTCTCACATTGTAATTTGGATTATTAAAAACAACATTTTATTATGTTACTTTATTTGTAATTTCTTTCTGTATTTACTTGCTAACATTTAATGTTGTATTGTCTACTCTTTTCTTCAAACTGACCAAAAGCCTCACAATTCAGATTACTAAGGCAGTATTAACTCACATCAGAGTTTTTTCATACATCTTATAAGTAGAGAAAATAGCTATTTTTGTAACTTCTAGTCTTCATTCTCTGACTTACAAGTTAACTCTCAGCTTGCCGCAACCCTGGGAAGAAAACCCCTTCACTTTTTACTACACAGTGTGAGGATATTTCCCGTATTTGAACAATATAATCAAAAGTCATAATTTTCTCTGTGTACTCCAAATTGTTCTTGCCTATGTTTCCCCCCCTCCCTAGACCATACAATCAAGGTTTTTTTTTTTAATTGCAAATTGTTAATTAGACCTTCTAACAGGCCACTAATTTTTCTCTATTCTAATTGGATATGCTTGTGTGCCCCCTCAGTTCACTGCTTACCAGCTTAACATGCCCCTGTAGGCCACCTGAGGCAAATGGATGAATTCTCATCTGCTCTCCCTTTCCACTTTTATTCCTGTGTTCCCTTTTCCCACCTTTATGCAATCTTGTTAGACTTTATGTGTCCTTGTGAGTGGCCTTAAGTCCTTTCTGAAACAGTGCTGGCAATTTTTAAAAGCATTCTAGTATGCTGTGTATTATTTCTATAGTCTTAAGCTTCAACTGAAGATCTCTGTTAAGGACGCATGTAGGTTAAGGATAAGAATAACCCAGAGGGTTTTTTGTTTGTTTGTTTGCTTGCTTTTTAATAAGGATCTACCATTCTATTATGTTTTATTGCATTTCTTTGCCTCACTGATATGAAAATATGGATGGCCCTAAAATATAATGGCCCTAAAATAATGGGCAGTCCTAGGTCTTCTACTTACACATCACATCCCTGACTTATTTACAAGCACCTGTCTTGCATTACTGTTACCACCCCATGCCAAACTGACCTTGGTGATTTCTCCTTGAGCTTCACCAATTTCCTGTGAAATCCAATCCTTCCCCTTCCGTGTTGTCACCCACAGGCCTTCATCCAGCAGCTGTTTCTACTTTTTGAAGTGTGCCTTCCCACAATCTGCACTTTCCTGTCCTCTACCCTTATGTAGTCATTTCACCAATTTGTGTTCCCCCAACACTAAAGATCACATCTCTGCTATACTCTGTCCTATCACATCTATAGGAATGATAATAATAGCAATGAATCACATTTATTAAGCACTGATCATGCATTAGGAACTGCTTCACCTACTTCAAAGGGGTTAATGCATTTAATCTTCAGGAGAACCCTGCAAAGTGGTTATTATTGTTGCTGTTCCCATTTTACAGTGGGAGAAACCCAGGTTTACTCTATTTGCACAAAGTCACACAGTCGATAAGTGACTGACCCAGGACTTGAACACAGACCATCTCTCAAGCACACTCTTGACCACTCTGCTGCACTATGGCACACTGTGATGGTATATTGTATGCTGCCTTTTTTGAGCCCGATGACACATATCATTTTCTGACTTCATCTTAGAAATGCTGTGATGGTTCCCTGTTACCCACTATATCTTATCTAAGAGTTTTCAGTTAGCTTTTAAAGACTGTGATACATTACTTCTCCCCTGACTATATTCTTATACTTCACTTCTTTCTACTATCACTCTCAGTGCATACATGGTCATTCCACGTCAGCCAAACTCACTGTACTTCTTCTTAGATGGTTTTCTGGTTTTATTTTTCACTCTGTTCTTTTACACGCTGTAAATCTTTAAATTATTATTTTTTAAATTTTCTTTGTTAGTAGTTGACTCCATTAAACAATTTAAGTTTCATAGTCAAAAACCGAAAACAAATACAACAGGTTCAAGTAATATCTCTGCTGCTTTTGCTGTGTGACTTTGAACAAGCTACTTTTCAGATCTAAAAAACTGTGTATTCATCTATGAGAACATTGTTTCTTACTCATGGAAGTAATATTTTAAAGAGATATATCATTTGACAAATCTGAAATCCTTTTTAAAGAATGAGTGAGTGAACACCAGCTCACTGAATTGAGTTCACTTTACTACCAAGAGAGAGTTCACTTGAGATTAGGAAGTTCAAATTCTATGAATCATAAATCAATTTAGAAAACCAAACAAGTTATGACATTTTTCTCTCCCTCCACTATCTCTTTTGCAAGATAGCTTAGAATGTTATTGCAAGATTAAGTAATTTGTGTATTTAAGTCTTGTATAGTGCCTGAAACACTCTAAATACTCAATATTGGCTATATGTTAATAATAAAAGCTCATTTTTGATCACTTTTTGTCCTTCCTTGCCATCCTTCAGCTTTCATGCATGTATCTATATTTATTTATCCTTAAAGACTTGAACAATTGTTATGATTACTGCTTTAGGACACAGACTTCCTTACTCTCAATAATGATATGGGAAAAGACTAAGTAATGGATAAATATAATACCATTTCATACCTTTGTTGTCACTTCTGCCAGCAGGTATCACCATTAGTATTATAACAACTTTGTAACTGGTATTTCTGCTTTTACCTTTACCCCTCTCTGCTTCCCTGCCCTTTACCCACCCACCCCCACCATGATTGTCTTTTAGAGTAAAAGAAGTGAAATAAATATCACTGTCTAATGGCATCCCACCTCATTCAGAGCAAAACCTAAAGCCCTTCCTATGACATTAGTCCTTGCATAATCTGGCCCCCCTTACCTCTGACCTCATCTCTTGTTACTCTTTCCCTTGTTTATTCTGTTCCAGTCTCACCAGCCTATTCTCTGTTTTTCAGACATATAAGCATGCTCTACCTGAGACCATTGGCACTGTTACCTACACCTGAAACTTTCTTCCCTTAAGTTAACTGAACATGTTCATTCATTTTCTTCCAGGTCTTTACTCAAATGTCATGCCATTTTGTCCACAACACTTAGAAATAATCCCTGGTGCATAGAATGTGCTCAATAAACATGTGTTAGATAAGTGAATGAGAAAATTGTGAACCAAGTATAAAATTATAAAGGCTTTTTATTGTAAGATGACATTGTTCTTATTTTGTGTACTGCTTAAATTTTTTTAAATTATTGGGATGTTTCTTCATAAATTTGGGCTTCTGTTCAGTCAATTGCCCATACACAGTTACTGAGTGCCTTCCATATGCTAAACATTGTGTTAATCATAGTGATATATGATTTAAACATTATATCCTGCCTTTACAGAGACAATAGATTATTTGTAGCATTTCTGCTGCCTCCGAGAGAGTCTAAGGTCCTTGTTGCTGGGATGATTTATTCATTTGTTGTATAGTGGTTAGTACAGTGCTTTTCAGTGGTAAGGATTCCATAAATACTGTTGACAGGCTAATTGCCTTATTTTCTCTGAACCTGTTTATTATCTAAAACAGCTTTAACCTATAATGAAACACACCTTTCTATCCTACAAAAGTGAAACTATATGTAAATATCTACCAAACAACTCAATCTTAAATGTAAAGAATATTTTCCATATGAGTCCCATAAATAGTTGAGTTTCCCCCAGGACCAGAGTGTTAAGAGATAGAAGTCCTACCCGTGTTTTAGCTATACCCATTAGCTCTCCTTATCAAATAGCCTCTTGATGCACAAAATTGTTATTATTTTGGTTATTATTTGAACCAGGATCTTAACTATATTGCCCAGGCTGGCCTTGAACTTGTAATCTTCCTGTCTCAGTCTCCCAAGTAACTGAGACTACAGTGGTGTGGCATTGCACCCAGCATAAATGCATCCTAATTTCAATTTCTGATTTCTTAATTTCTGTAAATTTATTGTTTATACACATTTATATGTCTTTAATGTGGAAATTTGATAACCTTATAATTCTGACATCAACAGAAAATCTATTACATGTGTTTTTATCATTCAACAAGCTTTGACTCACTGTGAAGAATGTACAGGTTCTGGTTACATATTCCGACAAATTCTCGATTCCTAGCTCCCTCAACCCTTTTTTGTCATCACAAATTTACCAATTTTAGAAAGCTTTTCTGCTATTTTCCCTTCTCCTAAGATTTTTTAATTCTTTAGGAGGTTCTCCTCATGACCACTTTGTTGTGAATCTGGTGGGTCTCTTCCTCTGATCTCTATCATGATTCATCCCCCACCACTACCATTTCTCCTAGACCCTCTATTTAGCCAATCTGAGTCCAAACTATATATATCCTAAAAGAACATATCTTGAAAGAAAGAACAAAAACATGCGTGTGTGTGTTTCTGTGTGTGTGTGTATGTGTGTGTTTGTGTGTTACTGGGGATTGAACCCAGAGCCTTATGCATGTGAGGCAAGTACTCTAACAACTAAGCTATATCCCTAGCCCCCAAAATATAAATACTCTGTTGAACTTCCTGCTCTGAGCCAGAGAAAGAATCTAACAGGTTACTAGTGCAAAGAGTACTACAAATGACTCAGTGTGCTAACGACAATAAAAGGTCTACAATAATAAAATCTCCACCCATTTATGTGTAACTGATATTTTTATGTGTAAAGGACATATGACTGTCTTAATGACAGGGAACAATGAATGACTGTACCTAAAGTTATATTTGATTACCTTAGATTGCTTTAAAAACTCATGCATTAAAAAAAATTGAAATCCTTAAGTTAAATCTGGTAGTTTCCGAAGAGGTTGTTTATTTTGCCATCATTTAGCAAGTACTGCAACAGCCACAAGTTGGGTGAAATAGTGATCAAATAACAATGATTTTACTTAATTGGAAATTAACTGACTTACTGATTTACTCCAGACAGAAGTGATTTCTACCCCTCTCAATCCTACTCATCATTGTCTATACCTCTCACTTGGTACATATTATCGTATGTGATGATCAATTTCTTTGTATGTTCTTTATAACTTACACAAAGATTCAGTAAATGCTTGTTGAATACTAAGTGCTGAGAGTATGACATCAAAGCAGCACACACTGGTAATCCTAGCTACCTAGGAGGCTGAGGCAGGGAGATGGCAAGTTCAAAACCAGTCTCAACAACTTAGTGAGCACCTGTATCAAAATAAAAAATAAAAAGGTCTGGGAATGGCTCAGTGGTAAAGCACCCTTGGGTACCAAAAATAAAAATTAAAAATTAAGACTGCTTTCTGAAGTTAGACTGGTAGACTGCTGAATTATCTTCAGAGTCCTTTAAAACTTCTATTGCCACCCACCATCTCTTCTACCAACCTCTATTACCATCTTTAAAGTTCCATTAGAGAATTGTCCCTCTCAGTAACTTTCCTCTATGAGAATACTGTAATAACACAAAAATTTTTAGATGAATGACAGAATTAAGGGGAGAGAAGACAAAGGAAAGAGGAGAATGAAGTGGTAGCTTAGGAAGATCTGAATTCTAGCTTCATTACTTATCAGCTGAAGGGTTTGGATAAGTTATATGGCCTCTGGCAAATCCTGATTTCTGAATTTTTAAAATAGGAACAATTATAGTATATACCTAGGGTGTTTCTAAGAAGTAAACAAGGTAAGAAGGAAAATATTTGGCATAAAGCACATTATTACCCAGATGTCCCGATAGAGATGGCCAGTGGAAAACTAAGACATATGTAAGAATTAGAGACTTGAAATTAAGTGTAATGACTAGAAAAAGCTAGTGAGAGATGCTGAAAGTAAATAATAATATGGAAATAATTATAAGTGGATATTTCAAATAAAGTCACAAAATGAACACAAAAATCAACTTGGATAAATTCAAATTTAAAGACAATGGCAAACCAAGTTGCTATTTATTGCAAGTATTATAATAAATTTATATTTCTTGGGCTGGGGATGTGGCTCAAGTGGTAGTGCGCTCGCCTGGCATGCGTGCAGCCCGGGTTCAATCCTCAGCACCACATACAAAACAAAGATGTTGTGTCCGCCGAAAACTAAAAATAAATATNCTCTCTCTCTCTCTCTCTCTCTCTCTCTCTCTCTCTCTCTCTCTCTCCCTCTCCCTCTCCCTCTCTCACTCTCTCATTAAAAAAAATTATATTTCTGATATGTAAAGGGTTCATATAAATGGATAAGAAATAATTTAAAGACTTAAATAGAACTGGGGAAAAGACAAAAATAGGAAATTCACATGAAAAAGGAAAAAAGTATACTGGCAAACAAAGAGGGGTATACTGAAATATTCAAGGTAACTACAAAGAAATTTTTACTACAAATTAAAGTAGTAAAGGCATTTTGAAGATGACGCTATTAAGTGTTCACAGGAGTGGAGTAAGATAAGTATGTTTGGAAAATTACTAAAATGAATTTTTTAAAATATGGCCATATACACTTAAACTATGTTTGACTCACTAATAAAATTTTAGACAAATTATCTTAAAGAAATAATTCTAAGTAAAGAATTTTTTAAATTGGGCACATAATTTTATTTGCTGCTTAATTTTAAACCATGAAAAGTGAGAAATACTCTAAGCACTTAACCACATATGTGTGACTGAATAAATTATGATTCTTTACCTTAAATTAAATAGTAATATAAAATTTGCTTATGAGTTTGTAATAACATCATAAAATGTCTATGTTAATATGCAAGGAACAGAGAGGGTGAAAGTTGTGACAATATGATATTATTTTTTGGAAAGCAAATTGGCTGCTATAATAATAGCAAAAAATAAATCAAAATATTGAGAGCTTATCTTTTAGTTGTAGAAGTTAGGTGAGTTTTTTTTACTTTAATTATTTTTTTTTGTATTTTACAGATTTCCTATATTAAATGTGTATTACTTTTATAATGAAAAAATAAAATAATGAAGATTATTTTATAATGAAGATTAGGACCTACTTTTTCTTTTATTAGATGCAGAGACTCTGGTTTAATTCCTAGGACCTTGATCCATTTTGAGTTGAGATTTGTGCATGGTGAGAGATAGGGGTTTAATTTCATTTTGTTGCATATGAATTTCCAGGATTTTTTGGTTGTTTGTTTTATTTTTATTAAGCTGAGGATAAGACAGAAGGTCCAGGATCCTGGTTACTGTTTTCTGTCTCTCATTGAGATTTGCTGTTTATTAAGGAGAAAACAGCCACATTAGTGAAAGCTAAAATTTACTGGCTAAAATGAACAACATTGGGAATCCCCAGGATTCTGCATTTCTTTAAAAATTCTCAGATTTCTGAAAATGTCTTTCAGTATTTTTTCTAAGAAAAAAGAATATAAGATAGAAAGAAAAAGTAACATGGAAATGATCTTGAGGTGTCTGTTCATGACCTTGGCCCATTTGTTGACTGGGTTATTTGTTTTTTCTGTGTTTAGCTTTTTGAGTTCTTTATATACCCTAGAGATTAGTGCTCTATCTGATGTGTGAGGAGTAAAAATTTGCTCCCAGAATGTAGGCTCTCTGTTCACCTGATAGATTATTTCTTTTGGTGAGAGAAAACTTTTTAGTTTGATTCCATCCCATTTATTTATTCTTGGTTTTAATTCTTGCGCTATAGGAATCTTATTAAGGAAGTTGGGGCCTAATCCCACATAATGAAGATTAGGGCCCACTTTTTCTTTTATTAGATGCAGAGACTCTGGTTTAATTCCTAGGTCCTTGATCCATTTTGAGTTGAGATTTGTGCATGGTGAGAGATAGGGTTTAATTTCGTTTTGTTGCATATGAATTTCCAGTTTTCCCAGCACCATTTGTTGAAGATGCTATCTTTTCTTTGGCACCTTTTTCTAATATAATTGTAATTTTGTGGGTTAGTCTCTGTGTCCTCTATTCTGTACCATTGTTCTACCAGCCTGTTTTAGTGCCAATACCATGCTGTTTTTGTTACTATTGCTCTGTAGTATACAATCAATCAACAAATATATTAAAAAATGCTCATCATCTCTAGCAATCAGAGAAATGCAAATCAAAACTACTCTAATATATTATCTCACTCCAGTCAGATGGCAGCTATTATGAAGACAAACAACAACAAGCGTTGGCAAGGATGTGGGAGACCAACCTTGCACGTGACTGAGTCACGCTCCCCAGCTGGGTGCTGAGGCGCTCAGTCACAGAAATGTGGCAGAGCTTTCCCCACCCTTCTTGGGTTCCAGGGTCGGTTTCACATGCATGGGTGTGTCTTGCTACAGCCCCATGGGTGAAGCTATGCTCACCTATTCCTTTGTAATATAACCCCTTGCCCTGTTTAGGATAGAATCTTCCATGGAAGTGTCTTGTGTTTGTGTGCCCTTCTCTTACTGTGCCCTTGGGTGTGGCCTACCCAGGTGTCAGTTAACCTGCTGACAGTGGATATCATAACAATAGACTCAGCCCCCTGAAACCTGACCCCTTGCCTCATTTGAATAGCTTCTCTTCAATAAAAGGGGTCAGCGCGTGCTCTTGCTCTCCTCCTTCAGACACTTAAGGTCAGAGGAACTGTCATGGCGATCCCAAACAAAAAGGTATTTGTGTCTCTTGTGTGATGATTATTTTGCACAGCCCAGTTAACCCGATTTTCCTGGAGTGACCCCTGAGCCTTTTAGTCGCGAAAACAGAAACCAGGCATGAGAATGTGGGGAAAAAGGCACACTCATACATTGTTGGTGGGACTGTAAATTGGTGCAGCCAATTTGGAAAGCAGTATGGAGATTCCTTGGAAATCTGGGAATGGAACCACCATGTGACCCAGCTATTCCCCTTCTCAGACTATACCCAAAGGACTTTAAAACAGCATACTACAGGGACACAGCCACATATAGGTTTATAGCAGCACAATTTACAATAGCTAAACTGTGGAGTCAACCTAGATGTCCTTCAGTGGATGAATGGTTAAAAATAATGTGGCATATATATGCAATGGAATTTTACTCAGCATTAAAAAAGAAGAAAATCATGGCATTTGTGGGTAAATAGATGGCGTTGGAGAAGATAATGCTAAGTGAAGTTAGCCAGTCCCCCAAAACAAATGTCAAATGTTTTCTCTGACATAAGGAGGTTGACTCATAGTGGAGTAGGGAGGGAGAGCATGGGAGGATTAGATTCATTCTAGATAGGGAAGGGGGGTGGGAGGGAAAGGGAGGGGGCAGGGGATAAGCAAGGATGGTGTAATGTGGTGGACATCATTATACAAAGTACATGTATGAAGACTTGAATTGTGTGTCAACATACTTTATATACAGAGATATGAAAAATTGTGCTCTGTATGTGTAATAAGAATTGTAATGCATTCCATTGCTGTCGTGTATTTAAAAAAATAATAATAAAATCAATAAAAGATCTTTTTAAAAACCACCAAAAAAATTCCCATCACAGTGTAAAGAGTGCTAACAGGTTGCTTTGTCCAGTTACAAAACATTAAAAGACAAAAATATCAACTAATAAAAAAAAATGAAAGAAAGGAAAAAATGATCTTGAAGTGACAAGAAAATTTATGGTAGACTGAAATAACTGGATTCCAGCTTTGATTTGGCCATCAACTTCCTATGTAACCTGGATACATTTTTTTCTTAATTGCTGTTTTCATATCAGCCTGAAAGAGTTATTGAGAAGTCAATGGCCTGGAGGCCCTTTTTGTAACTAACCCTCATAAACTTCTATTTGAGTAACATAATAAAGAGGAAAAAAACCAACTGAGGACTTAATTGTCATACCCCTGAAGAGTTCTGGACTTTAGCTGGAGGGATTATTTCTTTGATTCTTTTTTTCTTTACTTCAAATTATTATTTAGCACTATGTAGCAAACACTTTGCTAGATGCTGAAAATGTGAAGATGACAGGTACAAAGTCCCTCAAGCTATATGTGTGTGTTTAAGTGTAAAAATTGTTAGGTTAAAAATATAAAGATATAGGGGGATTGTTTTTTTTTTCTGTCTTTACAAACAAAACTGAAATGACACATCTAAATGATCACTATCCCATTTAAAGTAAATATCCAAGGAAGTCATGTGCCGATTTTGGTGATGGCTGCCAAGAAATAGTTTGAACTCTCTTGTTTTTTTGGATTCAGCTTCAGAATCTACAAGACTATGCTTTGAATGTTCTCAATAATAACAATTTTTGCCTTGTACTAACGTTTTAGAAATAAGAAATAACACACTATTACATTGAGAACAGGGACTTTAGTATCAAACTGATGTAGTTTAAGTTCTGATTTCTGCTTTTTAATTTTTTGTTTTTAAGATGGAGTCACTAATGTTGCCAAGCTGGTCTCCAGGAAGATTTATTAATTCTCACTGCAACTGAAATTTCTCTTTTGGAAAATGACATGCTGAATGTGAAGCAGTTAGCTTAGTACCTAGATGTCTAAATTCTGAGTGTTTGTATTGTTGTTACTGTTATTGTTGATAGACTAATGAATTATTTATTTAACAGGAGTTTTAATTAAAAACGAAAAGTGGCTATAAACATTGGACTAATTTTTTATGTGCTTAATAATAAATTTTTTTCTGAAGATTATTACTAAAGGTAAATTTCTTTGGTGTTCAATAAGTATATGGATGGTATGTTTAATTATTTTCTTAATTTATAGCCAAAACTTTCACCCTTAGTACATCAGCAATGAGGAATTCCTGACATAAAAATAGCAACATTACCTTAAAGGGTTTTTTACTTGGCAGCGTTCATTAAAAAACATCATGTCCTGTTTAGTTTCCTAAATTGCTTTATGATTCATAGACTTTGAACTTCCTAATCTCAAATGAACTCTCTCTTGGGAGCAAGGTGAACTCAGTTCAGTGAACTGGTGTTCACTCACTCATTCTTTAAAAAAGGTTTCAGATTTGTCAAATGACATATCTCTTTGAAATATACTTCCTATAAGTAAGAAACAATGTTCTTTCTCATAGATGAACACAGTTGTTTAAATCTGATTTTACAATTGTAACTTAAGAAATATTTTATTTTAAATTTCTATTGGGAATTAATTTATTTATTTGACAATATTAATTGAGTACCTACTAGATGTTATGTGCTATTCTGTGAACAAAGTGTATATCCATGAGTAAAACAAAAATCTCTGCTCAGGCAGAACTTATATTTAGAGGTGGGTATAGGTAGATGAACAGAAGTATATAAAGGTAGTTTAGTTATATTAAAAGATGGAAAGTACTATGGGGAAATTAAAACAGGGGAAGGAGACTGGGAAAGTTAGGCAGGCAAAGATTACAATTTTAAGTAGTATGGTCAGGGGGAAACCTCATCAAAAGAAGTGACAATGAGCCAAAACAGGAAAAAAAGTTTTAAATAGTGCAGCTAAGGTCTTGGAAATCCTTGAACATTAATGCTTTTGAAGTTATTTCTTTAACATGGTTTCTACTATAGGATAATTCTTATGCTACAGTATTTCTCTCTGGATTAATAGATGTTTGGGTTTATAAGACAGTGTAAAGGTCAACATATGCAGTTCCTTCCTTACACTGAGTCTCTGAAGTGCCAAAGTTGATCAAAGCCAGACAGTCTGTTAGAAAGACAGAAATTAACAACATAGGTTTTCTGGCATGGTACTTGCTGTTTTTCTATCATACCGAGAGGAGATTTCAGATTAGATCACATGGGATACATGTTGGAGGGACAGGGCAATCCTGTTCTCTAGCTAGTTTTTGTTTGTTGTTTTTTTATTTCACATCAAGTTTCTCTCATCTTGATTTTTGGTTTTGCCCTTGACCAGCTAGACCAGCCCAATTTTGTTACCACTCCTCGTGATCCAGTAGAACTGTAGATGCTAAAATGCAATCTACTTACTATATTAGTGTCTGCAGATCATGTATTTAGGATTCCAAGGTCAATCAACTGAGGCCTGAGGTTTATTTTGACATGCAACAATGGAAACATAGGAAATATTGTTTATTACAAGTTGCATTTTTGTTGTAATTGATAATAAAGTTCTCTACAAATATCTACAATAATGTTAACACATACAAAATGAGGGACTGGGCTGGGGATGTGGCTTATGCGGTAGTGTGCTCGCCTGACGTGCATGCGGCCCGGGTTCTATCCTCAGCACCATACACAAACAAAGATGTTGTGTCTGCCAAAAACTAAAAAAAAATAAATATTAAAAAAATTCTCTCTGTCTCTTAAAAAAAAAAAAAAAGAAAATGAGGGACTGATACTAATCAGAGTAACATGAAAATTCTGCAAAATTTATGGTATGACTTTAAGACACAAAAGAATACTTTTTTTTCTTTTTTCTTGTATTTCTTCTTTTTTTGTGTGTGTGAGAACCAGATGAATTCTGATTCTTATCTTTTAGTTGACTTTCTTTGTATTTGTCCTTCCTAGTGAGGTATTCCGTAATTCTGACAAGTATTTAACTGTGTTATCTCTATTTGACAGTAAGCCATGACCTTGGAGGCAGTGTTCCTACTTATTGCCAAGTTGCACTTTAGTGTCCGTATCTAGAAACTAACTTTAGCAAAAATTAATATTCTGCTATGGTTTTTAGCTTTGTTTTCTTTATTTTTCTTGATCATTATGTATCATAATCAAATAGTGACCACTTATTACCAGTTCATCGAATGGCAAAAGCGAAACTTTCTACTGTCCCATAGTCAGGTTTTCCTCACTCTCCATCATCTTTGTTACCATTTTAAGATAATAAATTATAAAAACTGTACTGCAGAAATTGCCACCTAAGTGATATAATGTATTTCACATTGAGTACTGACTACACAAAACTTTTGATTCTGCCCCTAGATTGGATTCTCTTTTAGCCTGCACTATAATGAGTACACAGCAGCAATACTTACTCAGTTCAGAAACTCAGTCATCCCTTCTCCCTTACTCTGCATGTCCAGTTTGAATCTATTTTTTCTCAACAAGGACAGTGACCATGTCTAGACTATGATAACAGCCATCCTCTCTTACTTGGGCTACTTTGTTTCATAACTAGTTTCTCCTCAAAGTAATTTGTAAAAATGCACATAATACCATATGATGTTCCTTGGTAAGACTTACAGCTTCCTATTGCTCTCAGGTTTGATACCATTGATCCTCCATGATGTGGCCCCTCTGAATTGCCCAATACATCCATATGTGTGCATACACCCAAGCATAAACCCTACACCTGAATAACATAGATTCATTCTTCAGGCTTGGTTTAAAGTCACTTCTCAGGGAAATATTCCCTATGCTTCCTGATTACACTTGCTCCCCTTGATAGTAACTCACAAAGTATCTTAGACTGTCCCCTCTTATTGTATATCACAATTACAACTTCTGCTCATTATAAAATGTGTCCTCCCTATTGAGTTAAGAGCTTTGTAAGGGCATACCATCTCTGTTTTATTCATTTCTGTTTCCTAGCACCTGCAGCATAACAAGTACAATAGTTGAATACAGAGTAAGTATTTACTGAATTGAGGAATGACTGAATGACTGAAAGGTCTTCCCTTTCCTCCTACTCTATTTTCGTGGGCACTCTTTTTCAATTCTCATTCCACATTTTAGAATAATATTGCAGGGTCTTAGCTGGCAAACAAAACACTGTTTTAATTTGACATTCTCAGAAAGATTCCTATCTTTTGAGATCATAAAGAAAATATTATATTCATATTTTTTAAAACTGCTTGGAGCAGGTTTGAGTTCTTGGATCTATGAAGATTTGATTTTTATCTTTATGTATATGTTGTAACTTAAAAAACCAGGAAATGGAGTTTCACAAAGGAATTTTTTGATTTATGATGTTTTTCATAGAAAAATGTAAAAGATACAAATTAATCATGTTTATACACAGAGCAAATCATCTTTAGTTAAGAGAAAGATAAACAATTTGAAAATTTCTTAGAGACTCTGGTATGTTCAAGATTTGTGGCCAGTATTAGAAGGTGAACCCTGATGTTTACCACCAGGTATTCTATCCTGGTAACCTGAGGCCACACACAACACATTATAAATTTTTCAATTCTTAGCTCTTCATTCCGGATCTAAGAATTCCATAGCAACAATATTTAACAAATATTAACCAATTGTGCTGACCATCCTAGACACAGGAGAAATAAGTTAGTCTTTAACCTTAGAGGAATTTTTTCCTGCACTTGAGGAAAGGGTAATAATGACTAATATTTATTAAATCAGATATTTTCATTAATTTTCTCATATTTATTTATTTATTTATTTAGCACAAGGGATTGAACCCAGGGGTGTTTAACCACTGAGCCACATCCCCAGATCTTTTTATTTTTTATTTTGTAACAAGGTATCACTAAGTGGCTTAGAGCCTCACTAGGTTGCTGATGCTGACCTCTAATCTGCAATCTCCTGTTTTAGCCTCCAGTGATGCAGGGATTATAGACATGCACGACTGCACCTTGCTAATTTTCTCATTTAATCCTTAATCTTTAATCTTTAAAGAAAAAACTAAGGTTTTGCCTGACAGAATAGAAATTTTAATTCAGGGTCCCATGTGAAACTTTGAACTCTGGAACCACTCTATAACTACTTCTAAATATTTCTTTTGAGTTCAGAACCACATTATATGTTTAAGAAGCAGAATTGAGAGTTTAGAGTTTTCAGGTAGTATACTACTAAGGAAAAAAAAATCTCTTTTTAAGTCTATATTTCTACTTTTTAATTTTTTTTCTTGAAATCGTGTACATTAATGCTAAATGTAGCTACATTGAAGTTTGCAAGAATAAATATTCTAGATGCATTATCTTTCTGTTAGAAGGGAACTTAAAATGGTCTCTATCAATGTACCAAGGAATGCAGTTCAAGATCATGAAGATTTCAAACCATCCTGGCCCAGCATTTGTCATTCTCAAAAGTAAAATTAGGCCCTACTGCAATTAATCAGCTAGAGTGTGTTTGAATGATTTGATGAACAGGTTTTATAGCTAGATCCTGGATAAAGTCTCACTCTCCAAGTAACCTTTGGACATGACAAGACTGGCAACTAAATGAAGAAAGAAGTTGTCATAGTCACTATGGGTAAAGTGTTAATGGGAGGAGTCTTCAGGAATTACTAGCAGCCTTGGAGTTAGAACACGAACCTTTCTATAATTGGCTGAATTACACAGTTCCTTGTATTCTTCAATGTAGACCTAGAGAATATCTTGTGTGTGATTTCATGATTGCTGAGGAGCACTGGCATCCTATTTGAATGGCTTCATGACAAAGTTCTACCATTTAGAGTAGAAACATGAATACAAAACAGGTTCCTGACGGTTGATCCTGGTGGATCTGGATATGAGTTTGTGGAGGATATCCTTCCTAGAGTCCTTCAGCTATAATGCCAGATCTATGGCAGGGTTCATAAGAAAAGTATAAAGGGTTCCTAAACTAGGGGGCAGTGAGAAAATTCCACTCTAAGAAACTCAATCTTATAATTAAACTTTGTGAAAATTTTCCTGATTATGTTCAAATAAAGTGGTCTAAATTAGGATATAAAAATAGAATTTGAAAAGAAAAAACTTTTATAAATAACTTTTCTTCATACAGAGAATTACAAGTTTTATGTGATTTCCTGTAAAAGAAACAAAGGAAGTTCCTGGAAAAACTTAACCTTTTATTTATTGATTTTATAAAGTTTTATCAGAACACAAGAATTTATCCTTTAGAATGAAGAACTTCTATACTTTAAAAAATTCCTTTAATACTATTTTTCCCCATTTAAGTATTCAATTATATGTTAGTACAAGACCTTGGACCCTTTGGCACTGGTCCTGTGACAAATGGCAAGGAATAAAAATTTATCCTTGTCTTTAAGAAACTCACACAAATTGGTATCTGTTGGGTACTACCAACAGTTAAAAAAAATAGCTTAGGTTTTGTGGCTGAGCAATCCAGATTCTTCTAGTTGAACATTTTCCCCTTAGATTTATTAATACTTTGACATATATTGAGTCTGTATCTTTCTTTCCTGGCAAATATATGTTCTAAGATATTTTGGTATATTTCTATTCTAACCCACTATATGTACCGTTTAGAATTTATCTATCACAAGGAAATGTGACTGCCAGCTTTAGTGGGTAAACTTTTTTTAAAAATCTTTTTTATAGTTGTAGATGGACAGCATGCCTGTATTTAATTTTTTATGTGTTGCTGAGGATTGAACCCGGTGCCTCACACATGCTTGGCAAGTGCTCTGCCACTGAGCCACAACCCCAGCCCTTCAGTGGGTAAACTTAATTACAGCTTTTAAGAATAGACAGCAAGTACTTTCAAAATAACCATGCCAAATTTATAGTTTACTTCTCTTTTTTTTTTCTTTTTGCAATTTATTTATCAGGGATAGTTCGATTATAGTATGATACATTATTTTTTTTTAAAAAATCATCCTTTCCTCAGATATAAAACCTGAGTTTCTTTAATCAAAAATTGGGTCTAAGAAAAGGAAATTACCAGTCTTGGAAGCTTTACTCTTATTTAGCAACCTGTAAATCTTGGCCTCTGTTAAATTATCCTGGGAGTTTATGATAATATTTAATATCCTTTCTTTCCTTGCTCCTCATTTTGACCAAACAATTCTAAATAACTTTTTTTAACTTTATAAAGCTAGCTTTTCTCTCTACCCAAGTCAAAAAATAAATGAATAAATATATAAAATTATAATGAAAGGAAAACCTTGAGTAGGGTTTATGTGTTATAGATTACAACATTTCCTAGTTAATTGCCTTTCAAAGTTCACGAACCAACATTATATTAAAAATCACCAGATCAAATAAAGATATCTTCAAGGTGAATGTTAAGTAAGAGGAGTGTTTCAATCTGAAATAAAACAAAATGAGATGTGTCATGAGTTGGCAAGTTTAGGTATTTATAATAATTATTTATAATAATTAAATAATTTAGGTACTTATAAAATATTTATAATAATTCTTTTTTTACTGCTTCTGCTACACTATAAATTCATTAGGAAAGAAGCTTATCTATCTTGTCTACCTCTGTAATCTCCAAAAGCCTATGTAGAAAATAGGGGCTTCATCAACAGTGACTGAATTAATGAATGGGTAAGGTCAGACTGCGTGCTTAGTCCACTGAATTAATAAGAGGCCTAGGAATTAAGAAAGAAAAAATGGGGAGGTTTTCTACAATAACCACCTGTTGGCTTCTTGTCTTTGATCTCTATTCCCTCACAAATTCCATATTATTACCAGTGTCCTAAATTTGTTAGAGAAATAAATCTGAGCATGATAACTTTTAGTGACACCCAATTGCCTACACAGTTCAATCTCCTTTACATGATACGCGATAGGTTCTGAATTCTGTCTTCAGTTACCTGTTTTAGTCTTCTGTCTTGCTCCCTTGCTCCAATGTTACCTATCCAATTGTAGCTCCAACGTCCACCATTTTCTTTCCTTCCCCAGAATTGCTTATTCTGTGCTCTGCCTGTAATGATCTTCTTGTCAAAGTCCTCTCAGAGAACATCTACTCAGAAAGTCCTTTACCACCTGTTGAGTCCAAGTAAAGCTAATCATGCAGCTTTGATATTTCAATGTACTGTGTGCAGATACGTGAATAAGGTACTTGTTGAGGAATTATAATTGTTGGTGTCCATGTTTATGTTTTCTTCTAGTCTCTGAGCACTTCAAGGGATAAGATTTTCCTATTCATCTTTGTAACCCTAGCATAATACCTAAAATATATGCCTAATAAATGATGAGTGAATGGGGAAAAAAAGATAAAACTGGAAAAGAAAGCTGAAGTGGAATTAAATGACTCAAAAAAGTAACAACTGAAAACAATTACATGTTAAGTTTTGTTCTACATAAAGTACAAAACACAATTTTCCCCCTAATGGAGTTTATGTCTTAGCAAGGGTGATTAAAAATGAACAAATAAATGAGTGGAAAAATGTAATATTGACATGGCAATAAGTGCTGTAGAGACCAACATAGCGGTGAAAGAAGCTAAGGAATTCAGAAGAAAGGTGTGACCTGAAGAAAAAGAATGAGCCCTGATGATACCTAGGACAAACACTCTAAGGCAGGAGCATCCCTATCAAGTCCAAGAAACAGCAGAAGTAGTGTGGCTGGAGCAGAGTGACCCAGGGGAAAGAGAAGCCGGAAGTGATATTAACATGACTTGATTAGTTCCTATAGAGCCTGGCAGGTCACTGTGGAGACTGACTTTTGCTCTGAATAAGAAAGAAAACTACAGGAAAGTTTGGAGTGAGGAATATTATCTTATCATTCTATTAAATTGAATTTACATGCTTCATAATGAAATATGTAGATTTATGTTAGAGTTGTCAAATTAGCTTATTAATAAGACATACTCAAAGGAGGAAGGAAAAGGAGAGCAAGAGGTCCTATAAGAGTCCAGGGTTTGTATGTTTGAAAAGATATATTTAATCTAATTTTATTTAGGAAAAAACCCTGATTTTATTAATTCAAACTATAGAAAGTAAAGTTTTTTTTACAAAAACTTCTTGACTAGTAGAGATGGGAGGATACTAGAAGATCAAGGAAGCAAACATTGAGAGAGAGCCTAACAATTAAACTTGTGCTTGGTTTTGTTGATAAATATGTTCTTAGTAAATGGAAGGCATAGTTTACATCTCTATGGCTATTGCCTAGTATAACATATTTTAGGGAGAGTAGACTTTAGCATTGTTTAATTTCATAGTAATGGTTTAAAACAATAAGCATCCATCCTTTCAAATTATGTTTGAAAGGATGTTTGCTATTTGTTCTTATATTGGTATTATCTATTACTTGGAGTAGTGACATCTCAAATGTGAACATCTTCTGGGATATTATTGGCTTATTGTGACTCCTGTATTTCAAGGCCTTAGAAGTTTTATGCAAGATGAGAAAAGGTCAAATGTGATTTAAAACTCCCTATTGGGCAAACCTTTAAAATGATAGTGCATTTGTTATAAGACTATGATAAGAGGAAATATTTGATAAGAGGATAGTGTTCTGGATAATCTGGAACTGACAAAAATTTTATGTTACAAAATGTTAAAATCAAATTCATGAAACCTTTGCCAAATTATGTATTAAAATTTTGGAGACACTGACATGAGATTTGATGTTCTGGGACCTCTTCCAGGAAGAACAATTAATGATAAGAACTAAGACTTGTATGACACTTGCCAGGCCCTGTTCTAAGAGCTTCATTTGTTATTCATTTAATCTTTCCCCAAATCATATGAATTACATACTATCCTCATTATATCCATTTTCTTGATCAGAAAACTGAGATACATAAAAATAATGTAATTCATGAATAATGTAGTTCATAACGGGCAGAGCTAGAGTATATCCTTAGAGTGAAGACAGGTACAATTTGAAAAGAGCTCAATAGAGCATATTCATTGTTCCTTCTTCTAAGAGATATCTGCAGAAATGTTATGGATAAGGTATAGGTATGGAATGTAAATGTGTGGCAAGGAGAGGGAGGATGAGCTCATGGGAGAGAGCTATGAGCTGATTTGGGTTATATATTTTATTTCTTCTATTCCATGAATTAGAGTTCTGCCTGGCACTGCAAGCTAGGAATCACAAAATTAGTAAAATAAGTTTATCTAGATCTGCTCATTTCGGGATACTATTAAATGGCTCAAGGCCCTGGGCTATTTGCTAAATTTGACTTAAGTGGGGAAGATGCTCAGGCATAACCAAGCCAATCTTGCCATCTTCCAAGGATGCACAAGAGGCATTCCTTTTAAAATTATTCATCAGCGCTGGGTACCATGCCTATTGTTCCAGCTACTGTGGAGGCTGAGGCAAAAGCATCACTTGAGCCCAGGAGTTCAAGACCAGTCTGGGCAACATAGTGAGATCTCCATCTTGAGACAAAACTAAACAAAGCACAACAACAACAACAACAAAACCCATCAGTTGTCCAGTTGTTTATTTTTTGATAGAAGATGATAATGTCACAGGAAACCAAAGCTTTGATGAGGCATATGTTAAGTATCACAAAGGAGGAGTTTTCCATCAGCTTCACTAGGTTAGAAAATGCTATAGGTCAGAAAATACCAAGTAACTACATGTGTCCTTTTCCTTGAAGGCAAAACTGTTGCCCAGGAAAATCCTAAATAAAACTTCTCGCTTTATTTGCTCTTAACCTAAAAACCACTAATTTTGGAGGTTACACAGATGGGCGATACATTATTAGTGTCCCATTGACTTTGCTATAGATCATACCTCTTATATGTGGGTAGTGATCATAACAGTTGTGAAAGTTACTCTTTGAGGACCTTGAAAACACAGACTCTCCATTTGGGCCTACAAATACCTGATGGGTGACTGGAATCAAATGAAAAGTCTTGGCTTCTGTGCCTTCATACTATGTCTGTATCTTTTGTTACCTTAACCTTTGGTTCAGATTCTGCTCTGTGCTACATGTAGATGTGTTGGTCATTTATGTATTTTTTTTTTAATCCAAACTATAATATAGGGTCAACTTGACCTAGACCTGCATGTTCTCCTGCCTCACTTTAAGGTTAGAGACACCTGCAGCCACCATGACCAGAAACACCAGACCATGAAAGGAATAACAAGAGGTAACACCCAAATTCCTGGGAGGTCTCCACCTATTTCCAGAAAAGACATGAATATTCCTCCCCTTTATTAGCCTATCCTTCTCCGTCATATTTCCTCTCATATCAATAGCCCTCATTCTCCTTGAGTTGAGAAACTGATTTATCTCTCTTTGTTCACTGAATAAAGCCTTTTTCCTCAAAACTAATCTCTCAGACATTTTCTGTGGGATGAGCCTCCAAACCTGGGTTCAGCTACAAAACCACAGTGTATTATTGAAAAGGCAGCAGAGTTTTTGGTTACTGTTTTTCTTCCTCTTTTACAGAGCACAACTTGGCTCCGTACATGAGATTGCACAGTAGTGCTGCCTATTATCAGGAATGCACTCGGCCTTTAGAGCAAGAAACAGGAGCTTCTGATCACAGACACTGCATCACCCAAGCCATTAGGGAAACTCTAATAAAGTTTTGAATTCTGAGTATTGTCAAATCATTTCAAGGCAAAACTTTTTACTGATGTTTTCAGTCATTCTTCACAAGGCAGCCAGAGTGCTAATTTCAAAATTCACATCTGATCTTGTCAGCCTCTTGTTTCAAACTCTTTACAGGGATTCTCAGTGCTCTTAAGATAAAGATGAAAATGTGATCAGTGAGCCTGTGTGTAAAGCAAAGCTTGTCTTCCACTCAGGTCTTTTGTCCAACTGTGCCCTCATGATTCCTGAGCTCTGGCCACATTAACCTCAGGCACAGTAGATTTCCTCTAGCCACAGGTCATTTGTACTTGTTCTTCCCTCTGCCTGAATATGTTCTTCCTCCTTACCCGTCCTTCCTTCATCCCTCAGCTCCATCATCACTTCCTTTCCTGATCCTGCAGTGCCATGGTATTGTTCAATTCCAAATGCACAATTGACATTGTCTTCCGTAGGAATAGGACCTTCTGAAGTCCTGTCCCAAATTTACCCTTTTGTGTAGTGTCCTCTCCTTTGGATAATTTGTCATACTTTATAAGTGTATGTTTAGCTAGTTTTTGACTAACACCTCTCTCTCCCATCTAAACCTTAAGCTCTATGAAAGCAGGAAATTTTGCTCACTATTTCATCCCCACAACCTAATATGATGCCTGTCACATAGTGGACAAATAAAAATATTTATTGAGTGAAGAAAAATGACAAACATTCTCCTAAGCCATGGAGATCACCAGTTGGCTGATGGGTATTTTGAAATTAGCTAAATCAAAATTCCTATAATGATATCAAGACAACTTGTTTGCATTGGGGAGGACATTGCCAAATTAACAGACATTTAACAAAATAAATCTCTTTAGGGAATACATTGCTTTTCTCTTCTGTGGCTAAAACAGAATTCTAAGATGGCTTTCATGATCTCCACTCCCTGGTATTAGTACTCCTGTGGTTACCTTACTTTGCATGGCAAAAGATTTTGCTGATATAATTAAGTTTACTAATTGATTGAACTTGAGATCCAGAGATTATTTAAGTGGGCCAAACCTAATCACCTGAGCCCTTTCAAAGCACAGAATTTTCTTCATCTAAACTGAAGTAGTTAGTAATTTGAAGTATGGGAAGAATTTCATGCACTGTTGTTGGCTTGGAGATGGAGAAAGTCACATGCAAAAGTCAATGACCAGCCAGAAAACAAGGACCTCACTCTGACAACTAACTGCAAGAAACTAGATGCTGCCAACAGCTGGAATGAACTTGAAAGTAGATTCTTTTTCAGGGATTCCAGATAACAAAGCTCAGTTGACCCACTGATTTCAGCCTTATAAGACTCTGAACAGAAAACCCAGCTGAGTAGTGGCAGACTTCTGACCTACAGAACTTTCAGCTAATAAATGGGTGTTTTAAGCCACTAAATTTGTCTAATTTGTTAAACAACAATAGAAAACTAATATAACAATTATACATAGTCTTCCAAACTGTGCCAAGAAATATTTGAGAGAATATTAACATAATTAGCAAGGCCAAGTATATTAATCATAATGAATTAAAAATAATTTGATACAAATGATATGAATGATGACTGCAGCATTCTTTGCCTTACTTATTATGTTTATTGGTTGACTTGGGTAAATATACTTGGCCAAACTTGTGAGATGGAGAATACAGCTAAACTGTTTTTGAACACAAATCCGAGATCTTAGTGGGAATATATATTTAAATATATATATAAATTGGCCCTGAGATTTCAAGGGAAAATCGTTAAGAACATTGCTGTTTTGGTATATTTTAAACTGCCTAAACAAAATTTACTTGTAGTAAATATGCAGTTTAATTCTCTTTATTTACAGATCTCTCAAACAGAATTTTCTTTAATATCCTAAGGGAAAAACATTTCATTGAATTAGACAATATTTTCTTGATAACATGGTTAAAAATCCTGTTTAGAAGTTTGTGAGTACCCCATTTCACACTAAGATATAGTCTTTATCAAACTAGTCCTAAGATGATTTTCTTAAAAAGTACTTAACTTTGATCATTTGCCTAAGATAACTTACAGAAAATTACTTTGTAGAAATGGCATTCATGCAATTTTAGCTATAAAAACAATTTTTTTTTTTTTTTTTTTGGTACTGGGGATTGAATCCAAGGACACTCAACCACTAAGCCACATTCCCCCAGCCCTTTTTGGTATTTTGATTTAGAGACAGAGTCTCACTAAGTTGCTGGGGCTGGGTTTGAACTCCTGATCACCCTCCTCAGGCTCCCCAGCCCCTGGGATAATAGGCATGTGCCAACACATGGGCCTGAAAACAAATTCTTGATATTAAAGAGATTTGCAGATTTGCATGTTGTTTCACTGACCTCACTTTTAATCTTTCTTTTTCTAAGCTAGTGCCTATTTTTACAATGTTTTTCTACATTTTAAAATATAAGTTAATAACTGATAAAACAAGTCTTCTGTCATTCTTCTTTACCTAGTAGTCTTGGCCATAGTTGCATGTTTATTCTTAGAGATAAAATTTAGAATCACTTTGCCAAAATCTGAAAACATAAATCCATGTATTTTGTTGTGGATAAATTGGTCTCTCTGGTAACTTAGTAATATAATAAATATAATAAAAATAATTTTATTTAATGCTTATTGAGTGCTTACCAATATTAAAACAGCTATATGAATTAATTAAGATGATGTAAAGTCTTATCTTAGAATAAATTGCAAAGTCTATTGAAAATAATAAGTACATTTAAAAAGGTGGTTGTGAAAAAAATGGATACTGCTATTATATAAAAATTATAACTTGTTATGAAATAGAATTGGAGGAAATAAACCTAGTCACAATACCAATCTGGAATTCTATAACAAAACTATAAAACTTCATAAGGAACTGTGCAGAGTGATGCATGCCTGTAATCCCAGCTACTTGGGAGGCTGAGGTAGGAGGATTGAAAGTTGGGTCCAGATTCAGAAACTCAGTGAGACCCTGTCTCAAAAAATAAGTGAAGGGCTGGGATGTGGCTCAAGCGGTAGCGTGTCGCCTGGCATGCGCGGGGCGCTGGGTTCGATCCTCAGCACCACATAAAAATAAAATAAAGATGTTGTGTCCACCGAAAACTAAAAAATAAATATTAAAACTCTCTCTCTCTCTCTCTTTTTAAAAAAAGTGAATAAATATAAAAGTAAATAAAAAGATTTGGGGATGTAGTTCAGTTATAGAGTGACCCTGGATTTGATCTCAGTACCACAAATAAAACAAAACAAAATCCTGCAAAAGAAAAAAAAAACATGCCCCAGAAAAATCCTCTACCAAGAGAAATAAAAGAATATGTGAGAGGGCTGGGGTTGTGGCTCGGTGGCAGAGTGCTTGCCTAGCACATGTGAGGCATTGGCTTTTATTCTCAACACCACATATAAATAATAATAATAAAATGTATGGGTCCATCTGCAACTAAAAAATAAAAATAAAAAAAGAATACGTGAGGAAATAAAGAGCTATATCATAGTCTTAGAACAATTCTTGCAAAGAAATTAATGTTATTTAACCTATAAATTCAGTGAAACTCTAATCAGAATCACTATAGGCATTTTTGGAGGGGAGAATGTATCAAAATGATTCTAATGTTTTTATGGAAGACATTCCAGAATTTCCTCAGGACATCCTGAAAGAGAATAATGGGGAGATACTAGTGCTACTTAATAGTAAAAAAATGATAAGGTTTCAGTACTTAGATTTTTTTCTATCACTTGCTCACAAATGATAAATCAATGGATCAAAATAGAAAACCCATCAGTATATGCAAATATTCACAATTATTCAGTACCTGACAAAGGTGGCACTTCTGATCAATGGAAAAAGATATATTATTTAGTATTAATATTGGATAACTATTGGGCATTTGGGAAAACAAGGCTCTTTTTTTTTACCAATTGATTTTTACATAAATATCAAATAAATATAAATATCAAAATGAAAATGAAAAAAAGAAAAATAAATAATATTACCAAAAGACAGGTAAACTCTTACACAAAGCCTTTCTAAGTACCACATGAAACCCAGGAACCAAACAAATGAAAATGTAAAAATTGTGACTGCATATAAATCCAAAATTTCTGGGCAGAAGATTATAAACAGACACAAATGAGTAATAACAGACTAACAAAAATATGTATATATGTTGACTAAATGTGGAATTAGCCCATTTAGATAAAATTAATTTCATATCTTTATTGAATGTCTGGAAAAAAGTTGTGAAATACTGATGTTAGCTGTCTCTGTGGATTTATCATTATGAATATAAACCTTTATTACAAATGCAAAATTAGTATTTAATGATTAAATGCTAAATTAAAATTTGAAATCAGTAGGGAAAATTGATCATTTAATAAATACAATTGGAAAAATAGTTAATAAATAATAAAGTAATTATTTGCATATGATAAAGAATGAAATATCTGTATAATCTTGGGGGTGGCAGAAGCTTTTCTAAACTGAAGGAAAATATTAATGAATTTTCTTTATATAAAACACTTTCAGGGCTGGTGTTGTGGCTCAGTGGTAGAGTGCTGGCCTGGCTTGTAGGGGACCTGGGTTCCATCCTCAGCATCACATATAAATAAATTAAAATAAAAAGATCCATTGACAACTAAAAAATATTTATAAAAATAAAAATAAAACATTTTAAATATTTATAAATAAAATAATATTGCCTCAAAAACAAAGTAAATAACAAATCAGGAAATGTATTTGTTACACATGTAAAATACTAATATGACATTAAGCAGCTACAATAAAATGAATACTTTTTTTGAAAAATATAAGTAAAAGATATGATAGGTAAAATCCAAAAACAAAATATAAGTGGACAATAAGAACATGAAGTAAACATGTAAGTTCCCTGCCAATAAGCAAGTTAAAAAACAATGTATTTTCCTTTGCTTTTTACATGGAATAACAGCAAAAATAATGATACTATTTAGAGTGAGCAAGAATGTAAGAATACTTATGTACTGTTAGTAGAAATGTAAAGTGGTGAAACACTTCTAGGGAAAAAAATTAATTTCTAACCATTAAAATGTTGCATATCTTCTGACAACATGTAATTTCTGAATCAAAACTATAGGAAACAAGGTCTCTTAAAAAGAATAGTCATGGATATGCAGATATTGCAATGTTAATATTGTCTATATTTTAGTTAGAAACAGGCTAAAAGTTCTGCAGTGTGGAGCTGATCAAATATTTTAGAAGAATATTCATTGTCTTCAAGGTGACAGAAAAATGATGATATGGTATAGAAAGAGGAGGGGACAGGAATGGACAGAAAACTCAAGTGCTGCAAGAGGGTGACAGCAATCACCTTGCTAGTATAATAGTTCTGTCTGGTACAACATGAATCTGGGGTACTTTTCAATGAGAAAGGTAAGAGAGGAGAGACGTGAAAGAACTGCTGCTGCCCTCTCTCAGGTGATCAGGATTGTCTTGCTAGCACCCATGGTGAAACTTGTTCTATATTACTTACAAAGCACATGGAGGCCTGAGGTTTGTGGCTCTCTGTTATGTAGAGACTCTGCTGATCCAAGAGTGAGTGATGTAATCGGCAATGTGTACAGTCCTTCCAGGTTTATGCTTCTGGGTTTTTTTTTTTTTTTTTTTTTTGCAGTGCTAGGGCTTCATGCATGCTGGCAAGCACTCTGACACTGAGCATATCCCCAGCACATGGACATGGAATGTCACTAGCACATGGACAATGTGTGTATCTTAAGCAGGGCAATGCAAGGGGTTAGGGTTTTTTTAACCTTACCTAGAGCTACTTTCTCAAAATGAAACATTAGAAAAAACAAACAGATTTTACATATAATAGTTCTTTATTTCAATCCTGGCTCTGCCATTTACTGTGTTACTTCCTACTTAATGTCTAAGTCGGTTTCCTTGTTTGGAAATGAGAGAATAGAATAGTACCTACTTCAGAGAATGTCTCTAAAGATTAATTGATATAACTCATGCAATGTCTGGATCTTTTTTTCCTCTCATACATACTACTAATTTTACCCATTCAGTGGATTCATTCTATTAGCTTTAAAATATGCTCAAGTCATGTTTTTGAAAAGGAAAACACTAAAGTAATGAAATATCAACATCCTTCTACTCAAAGTTCTCCTATACTGCCAGTCTCTTTTCTTCCCCCTTCGCAACAATTTGTGTGTATGTATGTGGTAGTGGGGATCAACCCCAGGACCTCCAGCATGCTAGGCAATCATTCTACCACTGAACTACACCTCTAGCTCACAACTTTTTAGAAGAGTTGTTTGATCTTCACTTCCTACTGACTTTTACTCATTCCTATTTGGCTTTCACCTTCATTGATCTACCAAACAATGTTTACTAGTGCTTATTGATTTCTACGTAAGGAAATTAGCTCTTTGTTCATGACATTAATTTCAAGAATGATTTCTCAGTCTGATCTTTTTTATATATAATTTATTTTTTAGTTGTAGGTGGACACAATAACTTTATTTCATTTATATGTGGTGCTGAGGACAGAACATGGGGCCTCACATGTGCTAGGCGAGCACTCCACCACTGAGCCACAACCCCAGCCCTGATCTTTTTCTTTTGATTTTGCTTAGATTGATTCTTGATTTGTGGTTTTATAAACATCTGTATCATCCATTGTTCCAGTCTTTTTTTGTTTTTTGCTTTTTTAAGACTGCTGAGTTTGTGGCATAGTTAGAAAGTTCACTTCTTCTTTGAGATTAAAATAAATTATGGTTTGGTAAAATCACCTTCTCTTATAGCATTTTGTATATGAGTACACACAGAGTTTACATTTGTAATTTTATCTCTTTTGATAGAAGGAGATTAGGGAAAATGGTGAATGTGGATGGTATGCACATTCAGTACTAATAGAATTCATATAGGTTGGATTAGGAATCCACTGTTTTCTTTTTTTTTAATTAAATCATTTTTATTTATTTATTTTTAAAAAATATTTATTTATTTATTTATTTATTTTTTTAGTTTTCCAGCGGACACAACATCTTTGTTTGTATGTGGCGCTGAGGATTGAACCCGGGCCTGCACACATGCCAGGCGAGAGCGCTACCGCTTGAGCCACATCCCCAGCCCTGTTTTCTTGATTGTTATTGTGAATCTTTTTATATCTTTGAATAATTTTTATGCCAGTGATCAAATAAAAAAAGAATTTGAACAGGCACCAAAAGAAGTTCAAAGAGCAGTATGAAAACTCATGGAGCTGTAGTAGTGTAATGCTATATACAAGATAAAATTGATTAGTAATCTCCAGATTAGTAATACAGAAATAGAGACCTAGGACATACAGCTCTGGATAACTGAGTAAAAGCCTTATCAAATAAAGACTGCTGATAGCAATTTAATGACATGCCTTAGATTTAAAAAAATTGCTTTATTAAGACAAAATCTTTTTAAACCAGTACCAACATGTCAACTGAGTCCCCCAAAAGTAATGAATGAAAATACTAAAGTGGAATTTTACTGTCTTCAATCATAACTATAACCACCAAGTACAGGTAACATGAAAAGGCACTTCATGCTGGACACCAGATTTCAAAAATGTTAACATGTCACTTTTCTTGTTCCAATATGATTACTCACACACTCTGTCTTCTTTGATAAATACCTCAGAGATTTGTGTGTTCTCTCTCTCCCTAAGGACATACCAAGCACATGTGTACTTTCTACTTCTTTTCCTATTGTTGTGGTGTGAACTGATAAATACAATCAATAAGAGTGTAAGTTATAGGTTATAGATTAGTAAAAAATATAGATTATATAAGATTTTGAAAAGTGAGATAAGACAATTATAAAGCAAGAACTCTCATAGACAGGCCTAAGACTCCATTTTGCTGCCTTCTAGAAAAACCTGTTACAAGAGCTGTTTCTGAGAAATTGAAATGAAAGCTATTTTCTTATAAAAAAATTGTCTTTCTGAACTTTGTACCCCACAAATCGCACTCTACTCAGGATGCAGCCGTGGTCTGGTTGTCCTGAGTGTGAATGCCCTTGTGGGTCTATACGATTTTGAAGTAGATTCTCACCCCGCCCACTCCCCACCCAAGTTCAGAATGTGACTGTCTAGCACCTGCTTGAACCCAGGACTGTGGTCAACTGAAATGCAAAGCTAATGCTATTTTAGCTTCTGATTATCACTTGTTTGCTGACTGGAGAATTCCAGTCCTGCCTAGAGCCCACAGGTCCCACTTATTAATGTTTTAATTTCTATGATTGGCTAGCTTACATGGCAATAAGCAAGTCACTGAGTTGTGGTTTTTGTGCTTTATATTCTCTTTGGATGGACAAGGAAGCTGCTGTCCTCTCACAGAGCTTGAGTCTCTGTGGTGGGTGACAGTCTCTGGCCAGGTAAATAAAGCTCTCTTTTGATTTGAAATTCGGACTTAGAGTGTTCTCTGAGGTGAGGTGTCTCCCCATATCGTTATGTAGGTTTTTTTTTGGTAGTGGGGATTGATCCCAGGGATGCTTAACCACTGAGCCACATCCCTTTTGTAATTTTTAGAGACAGGATCTCACTGAGTTGCTTAGGGCCTCACTAAGTTGCCAAGGCTGGCTTTGAACTCAACCTCCCCAGCCATTGGGATTACAGGTGTGCCCCACTGCACCTGGCCTTATGCAATTTTAATCTGTGATTAAAAAAATAAGAATATGGGGGGAGCTGGGATTGTGGCTCAGTGGTAGAGCACTTGCCTGGCATGTGTGAGGCACTGGGTTTGATCCTCAGCACCGCATCCATAAATAAATAAAATAAAGCTATTATGTCCATCTACAATGAAAAATATTAAACAAACAAATAAAATAACAATATCAGGCTGTGGTTGTAACTTAATAGTAGAGTACTTGCCTAGGATGTTCAAGGCACTGGGTTCAATCCTCACCACCACATAAAAGTAAATAAAATAAAAGAATAAAAATACACAATAACATTAAAAACTGACAACATCAATTTAAGTAGTACTTGTCATTGCCAGAATAAATATTTACTGAAACTGCTTGCATAGCCAGTGCACCGGTTTCCTAATGGTTACTCTGAATTTACACTGTTGGGCTACCAGGAAAAGACAAGTTAAGACGCAGCTCCTAGGAAGGAAACCTCACAAGTGTCTATGTAGAGCAGACAAGAAATGTTTGAGAACAGTGCACTAACTAGCTACATACACCCGCTTGTGGAAAACTCCCTCGTTTCTATTTACTTGAGATATAAAGTCTGCCTAAATTATTTTCTCATAATTTTAATAGGTGAATATGTATTGTAGTAACTTAGTTGAGACAGATGTTTTTTCCTATGGAGTTTTTATCCTACCGGAATTAGCTTTAGTAGGCATAGGTGAGATCTGCCCTGATTTTAATCTTCAAAATCTTGCCCTGCGTGGTGGCACACACTGTAATCCCAGCGACTAGGAGGCTGAGACAGAAGGATGGCAGGTTCCAAACCAAATTCAGCAATTTAGCGAACTGTAAGCAACCTAGCAAGACTCTGTCTCAAAATAAAATATTATAAAGAGCTTGGGTTCAATCCTTCCTTAGAAATTAGTACATACAGCTGGGGAGGCTGAGACAGGAGGATCGCACACGTTCAAAGCCATCTTTAGCAGATTAGCGAGGCACTTAGCAACTCAGTGAAACCCTGTCTCTAAATAAAACACAAAATAGGGCTGGGGATGTGGTTCAGTGGCCCAGTGCCCCTGAGTTCAATCCCCGGTACTCAAAAAAAAAAAAAAAAAAAAAAAAAAAAAAAAAAAAAAAAAAAAAAAAAAAA
>NW_026000137.1:5473648-5475078 GCF_001458135.2 Marmota marmota marmota | reverse complement strand
AAAAAAAAAAAAAAAAAAAAAAAAAAAAAGAAAGAAAAAAAGAAAAAAAGAAATCGGTAACACAGTTTTATTATACAAAACACCGCATAAAAGGCATTCAGCACAGAATACACAGAATTACTGTGTATAATACATAAATACAGAAATCTCTAAACTATATGTGCTATAACATTCTTTGACAGAAATTTCAAATCCAGAGGTGGAAGTTGTCTGGATTTTGAAGCCGCTGAAACTGCGAAATTTCAGTAAAAATAATGTTAAATGTAACCTCGAATTAAATTTAAGGCACATTTACTAAGAACGTGTCTTATGCAGAGCATTGTGCTAAGTCCTATGGAGACAGGAGTTACTAAAAATTTCTTTCTAAAACCTGGGCGCACCGAAAGGGTAGCGAATAGCGAGTGCCAGAGGTCTTGGGCCAAAGCCTGGAGCCTCCCGAAGGTGACACCTGAAAGGTGGTGGTGAAGCTCTGGGAAGGGGTCGCTTCTCCACAAGCGCATCGCGTCGAGGGCGCGCTCCAGGTCCCTCTAAGGGAGCAGCCCGCCCTGCCAAGGCGAAATGCCCCTAGGCTCACTACCTACCCCAAACTGGGGTCACTACCCAGGACGCGAGCAGACTACACACTCGCTGTAAACAGGTTCTTACGCGGGTGTTCTTTCCTGGTTGCAGGCACTGCTGGACGCTGAGGTGAGAGCGCTGTGATGTGTGGAGTCAAAAAATCCTACCATCAGATGCCCCAAGAAGGACATTCTACGGGCAGTTGTCTTCCTCGAGCTATTGTGTCGCTCTTTATCAGGTCCGGGGAGGGCGTTAGGACAAAAGGAACCCCCCTCCCTTCTGGTTAATCAGGCTTCTGGTCGGGTGCGAGTGCCAGCCCTGCTGCATCCTTGCCTCTGAAGCTACGGAAGCCACCGGACTAGGGATCAGTCCTTAAAGCTTGAGACTCGGCTGCTAAAGCTTAGCTCCGAATAGGTGGGCCCGGACACACTGGGGCCCGCATCCCACAATCCCCGCGCTGAAAGCGGTGCTGCTTGGTTGCGTTCCGACTGACTGCAGCACGCGGGAGGCGAGCGCGAGCCCGGCGCCTTGACAGCTGCCCACGCGTCGGGGCGGGGCTCGGGCACGTTGCTTTAAAGGTCCGCGCAGTCGGCCCCGCCCTCGTGCGGTGATTGGCTCCAGCTGGTGCAGCGTTTACCCGGTAGGTACTGGGAAGGCGGGGCTGCGCGCGCGAGGCTCGGGCCCTCACTGCAGTTGCCCCGACTGGGCGCCTGTGGCGGCAAAGTGTGGGTGGTTAGGAGTGCGAAGCTGAAGGGCTCGAGCGCGCGCCGGCTGCCCAAATCCCTAGGGAAGTAGGGCAGCGTCCGACGCCAGCTCGCGCGCGCCACCCCGCGGCCGGCGGCGCGCGCGAGGGCGGAGGTGGTCCGTGCGTG
>NW_026000137.1:5465699-5473625 GCF_001458135.2 Marmota marmota marmota | reverse complement strand
TGAGCAGGCACGCGAGTCCCCGGGGGGTCCCGGGGCTGAGGGGCCGTGGTCCCAGCGTCGCTGTCTTTTCTGTGCCGGCCGTGTCCGGCGGCGTCCAGGGGCCAGGAGAGGAGCTGGTGTCTGGGCACTGCCGAGGCCCCGGACTTTCCATCAGTTCTCGTGCTGAAGGCGACCGCGGGTAGGGCTTGGGGCGGGGCCGGGGAGGATTTGTTTTGAACGTGATGTCTAGTGTCAGAGTGAAAGAGGAGGGTAAGGAGGAAGAGCTCTTTAATTTAGTGCACATTAAGCTGTCAGCCAGCTTCTGGTAAAGTAGTTGCTGTGATTGTTTATTGTGTTGCCTCAAAATCGGAGCGCATTTTGGCTTGTTTACATATATCTTCACTCCTTCCATCCCACAAATATCGAGTGCCTACTGCATTGTGTGTTCGTGGGTAGGTACTTATAACTATAGTGCTAGGGCTGTTTGTGCACTACCAGAAGAGTGGGACGATGGAGGATACCTAGTCTTCATGTCAATGATTTATTCCCAGGTCTGCCCTTCCTTAAACGTTTTCTAATTACGAATGTAGATTTCCCTTCCACTAGAAATGTAACACAAAAGGGATAATTATTATCTAGTAGCCTAATATTCAGAAAAAACTGATTTTAATATGCTGATATATTTTAAGTTGTTTTTAAAATTACGTTGTTCCATTAAACCCTAATCAGCAGCCAGCAATAATCCTCACAGAATTGGATGATGAAACCTTTTCCTCCTTCGTAATTTATATCTGTACTTAAAAAAAAAATCCTCGTGTTAAAAAATGTGCCTAGCATCTTAAGCAGAATACAGGTTATTGTATTAGGAGTTATATTCAATAACTTTGAGTGACTTTAAAAGTTGGGCTGTTATAAATATTCATCTATCTAGCAAGAAGATCTGTCTCACTGACAGTTGTGGCATTTAGAATTGTAAATAGTAAAATAATATGGAATATTTGTCATTTTTACTGTGTAGGATACAACTTTTGAGAGAGGCTTTATTTAATTCTCTTAAAATGAAGCAAATATTTTTTAAAGTTAGTTAAATAGAACATTATAAGTTAGGTGGATTTTCTTACCTTTATTTTACAGATATTAAAAAGATGTTTTAAAATGAGGATAGTTCCAAGTCAGGTTCAATCATGTACAATGCTTGAAGTAATATATTTCATAAAAGATCCATCATAGTTAAATTTCACAAGGCAGTGGTGTCATCTGCTTTTTGCTTATTAGTCTTTTATAATTCTTCCCAGTATAGCATCTAACAGTTAATATTTATTGAATGAATAAATTCAGTGGTGAATACTACTCATTTTATTTCTCCATTTTAATCTTCACTGGTTTTAGATCATTTGCTGTTCATTTGTGTCCTCATCAGGGTCAGTTTAGTAAAAGAAAGGAATCTGTATTTCAACCTTATTTAAATTAAATTTTCAGCTATGTTTGAGAAATTTCAGTAACATCATTAATGTATGTGTATGTTTAACTAGGCTAGTTGTATTTTCATTAATTTTATTTATATATTTTCTACTTTGAAATTAATATAAATGCTGACTTTAATTACAGTTTATACACACATTTAATATAGTAGCGGAAATAAATTTCAATTTCTGGCTTACATTTCAATCTGTGTAGTTATTTAGTTGATGGTACATATAAGTTATCTATATCTAGTAATGGTGTCTATTGGATAGGCTTTATCTAAATAACTTTTACTTTTTGGAAAAAAGTAATTATGGGCCATTTGTAGGTTTTAATAGACCCACCCCAATTCAGCAAAATGAACAAAGTAGTATTATGCATTTATGCTGCTTTGGTTTAACTTTGAAAGTTATTAAATTTCACCCATGGCTTTTAACGAGTTCACTCTTTATATCTCAAATCAGAAATGACTTGATATTTAAGTTGGGAAGAAGTTGGTTTAGTGGAAATACAATTGGGTTCCAAGTTGATTTCTTCATTAGCAAACATGTACTTTAACAAGTCCTGCAACCTTCCTATTTTCTGGTTTTGTCATCTGTAAAATAATATTGAACTAGATTATTGGTAACTTGCAGTGATAGTCCTGAAATTAATAATAGCCCTTAAACAAAATATGCTCATATTTTACTTATTTCAAATATGAGCAGGGTCATAGTATTGATAGGTATGTGTTTATAGCAGTCAGGTGAGGCATGTGCATTTTTTTTTGTAAACAAAAACACTTTGAATCTTCTATTTTGTGATTCTCTGCTGATATTCTGGGATAATTGAACAATTTATGAAACAAAAACAAGCAAAACGCAAACCCCACTGCCACATATCATACTTAAACGATAATGCTTTTTCCTTAACCCTTAAACAATTGAGGTGTAAAGCCCTGTGAAATAAGTACACGATTCTTTAGGTTTAAAACTTTATAAGAGGATGATATTATTACAGTTTAGCACTTTGGAAATAGCCTGTTTGGTTAAGTAGGACAGTCAAGGAAAAAAGCTGAACTGAATTTTGGCTCATTGTGATTGTGTATATATGTAATTATTTCATTACTTTTTTCCCCTAGTGCACAGTATTGCATATTGTAGACTTAAAATGTCTGTATGGTCCTTATCTCAGCAAATAAGTACAGTTTTATTTACACTTTTTCACAGATTGTGGTGAAGAAAAAGTAGATAATTTGAAGACTTTTCCACACTCAATTCCAAAATATTCATAGACTGACTTTGGCTCTCTGCACGAACTACTATTTTCCCTGCACATTAGCACATTGAAAAACTAAATTGTTAAAACTTTTCAGACTTTTTTTAACTTACATTTTTCATCCATAGAAAATCAGACAGTCATTTTTTGTTGTTTTTAAGCTTAATGGTTTACTAAAAAGCTGAAATATTACTTTGATTTTAGTTCTTTTGGCAAATAATTAAAATCTAAATTCTCTTTCAATGGATTAGCAATGTTTATGAGCAGATTATTAAAATATATGTGTTTAATAATTTGCATAAACATTTAAAAATAACATTTGTCTCAGTTTTTAATCAATACTTAAGAGATAGGTCCCCCAATTGTCATAATTTTCCTGTCTTTTAGATAGAAAGAACTAAGAGGAATTTAGGGAGATAGTAGGATGAGTTAAGCAAGGTAGAGACAGATGTTGATTTCACAATTAAAATACTTTTAATAACATATACATAGGTCAAGATTGTATTTCAGGACTTGAATATTATTTCAAATTAGATTAGCACCTCATTTTTTTTTTTTTACTGTAGTCATGGAGTAAAGAACCTGTATTATTTGAAACTAGTGTTTGAATTAAGCTTAATATTGTACCATCAACTGTAGTGTCTTACTCAGCATTTATTGTAAATGTAGTCTTCTGTATAACTGAAGCTGTAATTTAAGTGCTCACATTTAAACCACAATAAACAATACTTAAAACACTTTGAATAAATTGCTTTTAAAAAAGGACTGTACATTTCCCTACCTTCTTTAACAAGATTATGCATGACATAATAGCTTACTGATAACTTTATTCTGGACATGTTTCTATGAATATGCTCACTGTACAATGATTGCCCTTTGAGACTCTTGAGGTCCCTAGAGGTTTTTGCTAAATGGCCCCTTAAGATTGTGTGTTTGGTGTTCTTTGTTTTTACAGGCTGCTATTTCTTCCTACCAAGGTAGCTGTTATTTCTTACAACTGTTTCTAGCAGCTCTTTCTTTGCACTTCTCATTTTGACTTGCTGATTATAACTGTGAGCTAGGAGAGCAGATAACTAAATTTCTAATGTGTATGTTCTTTAAAAAAAAAAGCGCAGAGGTTTGAGTGAATTTGAGCAATTTAAACTTCTCAACATTCTGGTTGCTGAACAATCAGAAAAATGTCTGTCGCTGTATTTGAACTTGCTGGGAGAGATGCAAATATGTGAAATATTATTGAATATTATTAGCAGCTTAATCCTTTAAATAACTGTAAATGCAGTTACTTGTTTTTCTTGTTACTGTTTGCTTGAGTGTTCTTAAGACTGTTCATATCTTGACTATAATCATTAAAATACTTTTTTTGGCAGTAGTAGGGATTGAACCCAGGAGCAAGTATTCTACGGTTGAGCTATACCTCCAGCCCTTTTGTTTTAAGACAAGTCTCATTAAGTTGCCCAGACTAGCCTTGAATTTGCAGTCCTCCAGTCTCAGTCTCCCTGATAGCAGGAATTAACAGCCGTGTGCTACTGCACCCAGCTTGATTATAATACTTTTGACTAAAGTTTTGTTAGTCATGCTGTATGAAGTAGAACTTTGGGTTGGGACTTTGATCAGCATTAGGTATATTGCTTTGGAGCAAGTTTGGTAAGTTTAAGAATTCTTAGTACCCTACTGGTAGGTGCTTAACATGGAGATCCTCTTTTTAGTTGCTGGTTCTAGGTAGACTTTTCAGCACTCACAAAAAATCATCATCTTTTCCTGCAGCTAAACTGGTTTCAGGTTAAGTGACAACAGAAAAGAGCTATCTCCCAGGCATTTACTAGGGGGTATTTGTTTTAACTTTGTGGCTGCTGGATAAATGTCAAAAGTGGAGTTAAGAGATTCAATAATCACAGGGGAATGTGTGAGGCTTATCCACTCTTCTGTTCACTCTTACAGGTTCATAAAATTTACTTCTGGGTCAGTCCAAATCATCTTAGAACAGCTGAGTTTGTACACTGTGTTGCTCCTTGCTGTGCTATCCCCATGTTATCTATTTTGTATTAGTAAAATTTCATCAGTGAAATGATGTATGTTGAGGTGTGTTGAGAGTCATCAGAAGAAGCAATCAGAGAGTCTTCTTGAACTTACTATCAAGAACACTGTTATGTCAAAAAGTAGCTACTTTGGGTGAAGACTTCTGTGAGAAATATCTGTGTTAGCACTAACAATTGTATTACTAAGCAATTAATTTTCTTGTATCTACTGACACATGGATATATAACTGACAACTTTATCTTTTTATTGAATAGTTTTAAGAAATCTTAGTGTTAAATCTATACTAATCTCTAGAAAATACATAGAACATTACAGTAATGCATTTAACCTTATTCTTAGCTCTACTATGCCCCAATATTTGGTGGAGAGATGAGTAATGGGGATTGAACCCAGGGGTACTCTACCACTAAGCTATGTCCCAAGCCCTTTTATTTTTTTATTTTGAGATGAAGTGCCACTAAATTACACAGGTTGGATTCCTAAGTTATAATCCTCCTGGGCTGGGGTTCAGTGGCAGAGCGCTTGCTTAGCAGGTGTGAGGCAATGGGTTCGATTTTCAGCACTGCATATAAATAAAAGAAAGTTCATCAACATCTAAAAAAACGATTTTTTAAAAAAAATTGTAATCCTCCTGCCTCAGCCTCCTGAGCAAGTGAGATTACAGGCATGTGCCATTACTACTGGTGTGCCCCTTCTTTTTAATAGAAATTTTATTGATTTATATGCTCAGAAAAGTGCACCTAGCATAAATATACTGCTCAGCCCCCCCCCCCTCATTTTGTGGCTTTATTTTTCATTCTACAGTGTGTTTTGATCAATGGAAGTTCTTTATTGAAAGTAGTTTAAATTTCTTTCATGGCTAATGCTGATTGTGATCATAAGAAATCTGCTTACTCCAAAGTAATGAAAACATCTCTTATTTTCTTCTAAACCTTTATTTTTTCACATTTATACCAACAATCCATCTTCAGTTTTTTTTTTTTTAATTTGTAGTATTATATATAGGGGTCAAGATTAAACATTTTCATTATCATTAGGAAATTTTCCTTTTTATCTTTAATAATGCTATCTTAAACACTATTTTGTCTTCAATTAATATAGTTAAAAGTTTTCTTTTATTATTTGTATCTTTGCCATCTTTTTACTTTCTGGATACTTAAAAATTTTCCAGTAGGCAGGATAGAATTGAACTTTGCATGTTACCTAGCTTGATAATCTTAGTCTTTTATTTAGGGTATTTAGCTCATTTACATTTATGTTAATATTATTTTATTTGGATTTTAATCTGTTATCTTAATATTTGGTTTATGTTTACTTTTTCTCTTTTCTTGCCTTCTTATTTATTAATACAGTGTTATTTATAGTTCTATCCATTCCACTATTCCAATTTTTCACTCTGCAAATTTACTAGTCATATGTTCTTTTTCTGTTTCTCTATATATTTATATTCAGTTTCTATACTTTTGAAAGTTACCTTTGATTTATTGTATTATAATGAAAATTATGGCTTTTATTCCTTTTCCAATAGTGTAATAACCATTTATTTTTCATCACCCTAAAACATACTTTAAAAACCTACATATATTTTAAATTCTACAAGATTATTTTATTATTATTATATTTTATGCTCATTCAGAAAATACAAATTTACCCTTTCTTCCATCAATTTTGGAAGAACTTTAGCCATTGTCTTCTTACTCTTTAATTATATTTATGTTAAACTTTTCCAGGCCTCATTTGATTCATTCTTTTCTGTATTTTTAGTCTTTTTTCTCTTTATGCTTCTAGTTTTCTACATATATACAAACTATGTTCTTTTCCAGTTCATTAATATTTTCTTCTGTTGTATCTATTGTACTATTTAATCCATTGATGAGTTTTTTATTTCAGATAGTTCTAGAATTTCTGCATGATTTTTATCCTCTGTCTTCTGATAAAAAGAACTATCCTTTCATGTATTATGTTCTTTTCTTCTATCCCCTTAAATGTATTTATTAACCATAGTTATTTTGAAGTTCTTGATAGTGGTTTAGAATATTTAGATCATTTTTACATCTGCTTTTGTTTTTTGCCTCATGCAATTTTCTTTCATTTTGCATGTCATTGTGGTATGTCTAGAATTTTTTAAATGTCATGTAATGTGTTGATTTTTTTCTTTAGCACTTTCTTTTTTTTTTTTTTTCAATCCTATTATGCTGTTATGGTTTAGATCTGAGGTAACCTCAAAAGCTCATGCATGAGACAATGCAAGAATTATCAGAGGTGAAAAGATAGATCATCAGAGAGGTATAGCCTAATCAGTGGAGTGATTAACTGGGCAGTAACTGTAGGTAGGGGATGTGACTGGAGGATCTCGAGCGCACATTTGCGGGTCATTCTCTTTCTCTCTCTTTCTGGTTGCCATTCTGGAGCAGCTTCTCTCTACCACACCCTTCTGCCATGATGCTCTGCCTCACTTTGGGCCCAGAGCTATGGAGTCAGCCATCCGTGTGCCAAAATAAACATTTCCCCCTCTTAATTTTCTTGTCAGGTCACAGTGTTGCAAAGCCTACTAAAACATGCTAATCGTATTATAAACTATTAAGTGTTACATAACAGCATAACATACAATGGAGGACATCACAGTGGAGCAAACAGATGGAATACACCACTCACTTTTAGAAAAACATGGCCTCCCCAGTTAACATGGGAGACTGAGCAGAGGAAATCACAAGATGGACCCCAGCCTCAGCAACTTATCAAGACCCTAAGCAACTTATCAAGACCCTGTTGTTGGGAGCAGCAAATGAATTACAGGTCTTTGAACTGTCCAGAGACATAGGTGACACCTCCCTTGGGAATTGCTTGGTACAGACGGAAGATAGCCCAACAGGTGACTCCCTGTGCAAGGGGGATTCTGTACCAGCCATGGAATTTTTTAGTTTGTGGCCTTGCGTTCACACACCTGCTGCCCAGAGGGTAGAGAGTTATAGGCACAAAGTGATAAGCCCTAATTGAGCGGTATTACTCCCAACTTCAGTTTTTTGAAGAAGTTTTCTCACAATAAATCCTTTTGATGTTTAAAACTATGTAATAAATGTGCCAAGCTTGCTTGTGGTCAGTCTTTCTCCACCAGAGTTGGCAGATCCACCGGGTCCTGGCTTTTTTCTCTACTTGTGCGTGTGTGTTTGTTTTTTTTTTTTTTTTTTT
>NW_026000137.1:5437312-5464827 GCF_001458135.2 Marmota marmota marmota | reverse complement strand
TCTTTTCTTTCTTTCTTTATTATCTAATCCTTGTTATTCTTGTTTCTTTTGTCTTTTCATTTCTTTTCAATTTTCTTATTCCCCCTTCCTTGAATTCTACCTGCCTACTCTCATTCTCTTTAGTGACTTCTTCCCTTCCCTTCTAATATCTTTCCTCTCAAGCATCAAATAAATCTATAAGAGTAAACAGTAACTCAGCAGTCAAACAGAACAAGAAGTAACATGAGCAGCATAAAAAAGCAAGGAGGACCTAGAGTCAGCAGAAAAATGGTCATATAAAGAACTCAAGGAATACCTTGTTTTTTCTTATTCCCTCTCACAGCCTAGTTTGTGTAGCACAGAATAAAGCTGTTTCTCAGGACATGATACCTGTCTCACAAAAAAGGGGGGCTGGGGATGTGGCTCAGTGGTTTGGTGTCCCTGGGTTCACTCCATGGCACCAAAAATAAATAAATAAAATAAATCAAAATGTAGCTTAGTGGAAAAGCACTTCTGAATTCAGTCCACAATACAAAATGGGGGTGGGGGGAAACATGGCCAACATCATGGTAGTGCCCATGGCAATGGTGTAGGGCAGTTCTCAATTCTTTTACCAGTGCTGTCTTCCTCCAGAAGAAAGAGTGGTGGCTGATCACCTTTATCCAGTCAGGGATGGTTCTGAATCCGGGCTGGGTTTCAACTCTGATGAGTCTTTCACAACCTGTTGTTTGCCATTGGACTTCCAGAGTTCTCAACCTAGATTTGATGATTTTAAATTCGCTTCCTCAAGCAGTTCCTGCACTATTACTTTGTCTTCCAGGATTATCAAGTCCTTTACTTGGTTTTTCACAAGCTTTCTCATTAGGATTTTAGTTTCCGGTACCTCTACAAGTTTCTTGTGCCACACAAGCCCCAGATAAAGGGAAAGGGTTTGAGACCTTCCCAAATCTACTTCAAAGGCTTTTCTGGATTTTGTCCCCATCACCAGCTTTCTGTGGGTACCAGACCCTACTAGCATTCAGAATTTGCAGGTATTACTATGTAAAAGTGTTATAAAAGCTCACTTTTTTTGAACTTTCTCTTCTCAGGAGTCTTAGACTCTTCCAATTCCTAATGTTTCAACAATTCTTTGCAGCCTTCAAGCACATGATTTTGTAACACTCTACAGCCCCCACCTCATTTTTCTGGCTGTACTCTGTGGGAGTGCTAGTCTATCACAGTCTATTCCAGTCTACTTGAAATAGGAGGTCAGTTGTCACATTTTTAATTTTCTCTCCAGTTTTAATTTATACTAGCTAACTGATTGTATTTTATATTACCTCATAAGCAATCTCAAATATTTGCTCTGGTATAGGTTATAAAAATTAATACAGCATTCATTATGTTGTCTAGTTATATTTTCTCTTGCAGAATGTGAATTTTGTAAACATTAATAATTTTATTCACCATTGATTTTTATTTCCAGTATCTATTATATAGTGAACATGCTTATCAAATAATTCTAACTAGTAAAGTGTAATAGTGGTGGATATTTACAAGCTGAGTTTGAAAGTCAAATTTAAAAAATACCTGTACTAATTTCTAAAAAGTCACCCTAATGCATGAGAATAGCTTCAGCAATAGGATTTGCTTTCCTTTGAATAGCATTATTCTAATTAAAATTTATTTGGGAATGAAAGATAAAAATTTATCTCTTCCAGTGTTTGAATAAAAACAATAGTATAGTAAAAGTTGAGTTGAAATTAATAAATTTTTTAAAATTTACTTTCCCAAAGCAATCAACTTTATTGTCTATTTTTGAAAAACAACATTTTAGCCAGGCATGGTCCCTGGTACTTGTAAAACCAGCTACTAAGGCAGTACGATTGAGAATTCATGGCCAGCCTAGGCAACAGATTGAGACCCCTAAAAAATTTTTTTCCACAATAGTAATAGGTAAGAATTTCAAAATGACAAAATGCCTACTGTTTTGCAAGTAATTTATAAAAGATACAAAATGTGTATAATGTGCAATTTTATTGTTTTAATACTAAGAAAAATGATTTATTGCCCAATGTATCCAATTGTGATTATCTTTAGAAAAGGATAAGGAAACAATATCTGCCAAATTTTCAAATTTAACATTTGATTTTGAGATTTTAAAATCTCTCTTAGTATTTGTAATTATAAAATGAAATCCTCTATTATATTTCAAATATAGTCTCAAAATTAATATTAACATATTTTAAAATTTAATAAAATTTTAAAAGCCCAGAAAATATCACTGTCTAACATCAGGAGAAAATGTATTTATTCATCTTATATCATGTATGTAAAGTATGTTTTTTGGATGAAAAACCCTAGCTTGAGCTTTATGATAAATAATGAAATTCTAATTATAACATTTTTTAATCAGATTTATTTTATAGTTAAGACTAACATTGCAAGTATTCAAACACAGTTATCTGAAAAAACATATGCTTTTCCTTTTATACTATGTTGCATTGAGTGTCAGATCAATTGGATCTTATTCTCCCATGAGTGTCAGTGATTGATACAGGTCAATATTCCATGACTGCTACATATTACACTTTAAAAAATAGAAATTTACATGCAAAATCTCAGAATTCCTGCATTTTTTTCTATGCTTAATGTTAAGTGTAGTGGTGATAATCTGAAAACAAAGGGGATGCATGTAGACACATAGTAGTTTTTGTGTAAGCTAACACTATGCTACATGTCTTGCATATGCTATATCTTTTCTTCACAATCATTAGGTAATTAGTTACTGAAGAACCTGAGTTCAGTATCTTGACAAGGACTGAACAAGAGCCAGGTATGAGTTCAAGCATCTTTCAGTGCCCAAGCCCCTGTTCTTTATATTGCTCTGCTGCTGCTTTGGAGTGTAGTTTACAGTGTGGTTTACTTGTGGTATTCTACTTGAATATTTTCCTTTGGATAAAGAACAGATGGATTCAAAAGGATATGTGATCCAAGTGTATTATTATTATTATTTTTTGACATAGTCTTACTGTTGGCCAGGCTGGTCCCAAACTTGTAGTCCCAACGGATCCTCCTGCTTTTCCAGTAGCTGGGACTATACCACATATTCTTTGTTTAAACAATTGTAGTTGGGTGTTCTTACATATAAGGTCAAACCAGTTAATTGATTTAAAAATGGAAAGTTTTTTTTTTTGTTTTGATAGATTTCTAATTTTAGAAAAAAAATTTTTTGAGGGGAAATTTTGTCTTCTATTTTTTTTAACATTATGCTTCGTTGTCAAGTTGAACGATCTCCAATAATCAATCTGCTTATATAGCAAGATAAGATGTTAATACTATAGTATCTCATTCTTTTTTAAAAAATATTTATTTTTTAGTTGTAGTTGGACACAATACCTTTATTTTATTTATTTATTTTTTTAATGTGATACTGGGGATGGAACCCAGGGCCTTGCATGTGCTGAGCGAGCCACAACCCCAGCTCAGTATCTCATTTTAAGGTGCTCAGATGAACAATTGTAAGTTTTGAAAGTACAGATAGGGTATGTATTTTAAAATATACTGCTTCTCTCTTTCAAGAGAGTTAACTCTGCTAATTATAAGGATACATTGTAAGGAATTTTTACATTAGGTAATTTTTTTAAAATGATAGAATAGAGACTTTTGAGTTTTGGGGTACAAACTCAAGGAAAGATGGTTGGAACTTTTTGTTGTTATTCCAATAAATGTTTATTTTCAGAATCAGGCAAATAGTTGAATTTGGCGTATGGATAATAATCTGTAGATTTCTGCCAAAAGGATACATTAAAAGTATTTTTTCTCATTTTAAAATGATTTATATTATACAAAAAATGGAAAAATACACATAATGTTTGTGAATTCTTGTATAATTCTTTCAAAAAGAAGGCATGTTACTAATTTCAATTTTTTAAAAATTTCTGATGTAAAATCTGACAAAGAAAATAAGCCTTCCATTGAACAGCTCTTATCACCTGTAGTCAATATTCTGTATTGTCATATCTCTTGGCTGTCAACTCCTTGTTGATTGTTGATGATGGCTATTATTTTAATAGCAGAGAATAGTTTACTTTGCTAATTATAAGGATACAGTGTAAGGAATCCTAAAAGTTGGGTGTGAAATAATAGTAAGAAATCTCTCAGAATTTGAATATTTAGTGCTGGGGTTGTGGCTCAGTGGTAGAGCACTTGCCTTGTATGCAGATCACTGGGTTTGATCCTCAGCGCTACATAAGTAAATAAAATGAAGGTATTGTGTCCATCTACAACTAAAAATTTTTTTTAAATTAAGAAAATGTTTGAGAAAGAATTTGGATACTTATGGTATATTTAAAAAAATTTAATGACTATTCTGAACCAATTTTAAATGTGACAGTTCTAGATGGTTTTATATACTTTAGTTATCTTCAGACTTATTTGATTTTTTTCCTACTCAATCTCTATGTATGTTAATGTATATGTATGTATTACTATTAGGGGACCTTAAATATTAGAGGTGAATTTCTACTTTTTAAATAGATTCTTTTCAATAAAAAGTAAAAAAAGAATTATTTTTGATTTTGTTGTTCTCATACTTTTGCATTATTTTTAATTATAATTGTTACAAAACTAAACTGTGGAAGGAATTAATATAGTTATAATAAGCATCTTTTATAGTTTTGCTACTCGTTTCTCTTCAGTGTATTATCAAAGGGATAAACATAATTCACATATTTTGAGGTTTGAAGGCTTTGCTAATAATCATTTTTATTTCTTTTAAAATTTTTTAAAAATTGTAGATGGAAAAATATCTTTATTTTATTTATTTATCTTTATGTAGTGCTGAGGATTGAATCCAGGGCCTCTCATGTGCTAGATTGAGCTACACCTCTCACTGAGCTGCAACCCCAACCCAATCACTTTTATTTCTAAGCTAACAAAAATTTCCTGTGAATATTGAAGATGGAAAAAAATATTTTGAAATCGACATTTCAAAAATTATTTCAGAAATTTCATTATAAGTTTCTTTTATGTTAATTTTTTATTTTTTAACTCTTATGAAAAAGCTGTTACTTGGATTTGATTTGGTATTTTTAGATATTCATCAAATTGTCACTTTATTATTTAAAAATCACTCCTTTTCAAGAAATAGATGACTAATATTAATGTCATCATTATCAGGAAATAGCTCAACATCTGTGTGATATTTTTTAGACATACTGAAATTCTTTTTACAGGTTTGGTTTTTATAGCACATCTTAGCTAGTTGCTTGCTGTGTTATAGCAGAAAGATTCTCATTACTCTGGCATAATGGAGCTAACTACATGACTTAGAACAGTAAGTGTTGAGTGGGAAGATTTAAATAGTTGGAAGTAAAACACAGATTCTGAGGAACTGATTTGCTTTCTGAAGTTTTGGTTCATGTTGATAGGAGAGCTTAAATACATATGATCAAGCAAAGCTGGGGAATATTCTTCTTCTTCATTATTAACCTTAATATAATAGAAATTATTTAAAATGCTTTTTCACTCTCCTTTTTGTACTTAGAAATAACAGAAGTTGTGTTTAATATGCTTTAGGGTATTTGGAATTTGGTTTTTGTTTTAGTTTTTTAGTCAGGTGTTGAGTTAAAAGTAATTTGGTGCTTTGAGATTCACCATCTTAGGTTTTTATCATGCACATAGTATCTTTTATAGGAAAATTTAGCAGTTCTCCTAGCAATCTTCTTCATTCCCCACTGTTTGTCTTGGGCACTTAGATCTGTCTTCCCTATAAGGCAGAACTATAAAGGTGCAGGACAAAGGAATTGTTAGAAGTGACAGTGTTTTGTATCCTGATTTTGATGGTGAATATGCAAATCTATACATGTTAAAAAAATAAACTTTTTTTTTACCACGACATTGGTAGGCATTTGAACATTTCTTTGCCATTCTTTCAAATAAATCAATAAGTATTTCTTAAATACAATGTTGAAGACATTGTCCTAGGTGCTGAGGAAGATACCAGCATGCAGATGGCATGTTTCTGCCCTGGAGGAATTTGTATTTTAACAAGATAGGGATAGGCAGCACAAGTAATGGCTGTAAGTTAAACTGTAATTGTCTCTTAAGAGAGATGCAAACAAAATGCTAGTTAGTGTTAGGAATATGAAGGTAGATAATTCTTCATTGAAGAGATAGCGTTTGAGCTGAGACCTAAAAATTTTTTGATCTTTGACAATCAGAAATAGAAAGGACATTCTGATAGGAAGAACAAATATAAGTATTATTTATAGATGTGCAGGTTTTCTTCTCTACAACTTATAAAAAACTGGATTTAGGCAGTTGTGGTGGTACATGCTTATAGTACCAGCATTTATGGCTGAGGCAGGAGGTATTGCAAGTTCAAAGGTAGCCTCAGAAACTTAAGGAAGCCCTAAACAACTTAACAAGGCCCTGTCTCAAAATAAAAAAGGGCTGGAGATGTGTCTCAGTAGTTAAGCGCCCCTGTGTTCAATCCCTGATATAAAAACAAAAATAAAAACAAACTGGGTTTGCAATTTATGAATGCTCACATCCTGTTTTATTCTATTTTGTGTTCAAAAACTCTGAAGTCTCAAAATCAAATTTATTACTAGTTCTCAGATTTTTCTGGACTTAAAGTGGGGTTATATCCTAATAAATCTATTATAAAATGAAAATGTTATAAATAAAAAATAGTTTAATATATCCAACCTTCCAAACATTGTAGCTTAGCTTCACCCACCTTAAAAATGTTCAGAACACTTACTTTTTTTCTGCAGTTGAACAAAATCATCTAACACAAATCCTATTTTATAATAAAGTGTTGAATAGTTCATGTAATTTATTGCATACTATACTGAAGGTGAAAAATAATTTTGTGAGTATACTTTTTACACCATCAAAAAGTTGAAAAATCATAAGTAAACCATAGCAAATTGTGGCTTTTGAGTAGTTTGGAATTAGTAGTTTAGATCTTATTTTGATTCTGATTTTAATGACTGTGAGGACAGAGAGCTATTTTATATTTATTTAAAAAAATTTTTTGTAGTTGTAGATGGACAGCATTTATTTATTTTTTTTATGTGGTGCTAAGGATTGAACCCAGTGCCTCACCATGCTAGGCAAGCGTTCTGCCCCTGAGCTATAGCCCCAGCCCCAGAGAGCTATTTTAAAGTCTTAGTTTGGTGAATAGGTAGTATCTTAAACTTTTCAGGCTGCTATACCAAAGTACCTTAGACTGGGAATTTATAAATAATATGAATGTATTTCTCAGTTTTGGAGGCACCATGATGAAGGTGCTAGCAGATTAATTGTTTGGTAAAGGACATTGCTCCTGTTTGGTGCCTTCTGTATATCCTTACTGGGCAGAAGAAGCAAGCAACCTCCCTTGGACCTTTTCCACAAGGATGCCAATAAAAGAGCATCACCTCCCAGAAACTTCACCTCTTGGTACTATTGCTTTGGGGTTCAGATATGAACATATGAATCTGGGGAAGGCACATATTCAGACCATACCAGATATTAAGTGTACAAGTGAAAAGCTTAGTTTTTATTTAAATTTATCTATTTACAGAGTGAATTTGAATAGGATTTTCAGAATATATAATCTTATAAAATATTTCTATAATTCTTCCCCAAATTGCCTTTATCCCAGTTTTTTTATACTTACATGGTAAATGAATTAACTCTGCCTAAAAGCAACAATAATCTTTTTTTCCCCTCCTTAGGTTTTCTGTGAAGACCCTCATTGATCGATCTTGCTTTGAGACAATTGATGATTCCTCTCCTGAATTTAACAATTTTGCAGCTATTTTGGAACAGATTCTAAGTCACCGGCTAAAAGGTAACAGCATTACTGTATTATTCATTCTCCTCAAAGTTTTTATATATATATATATAATCTTGAAATTTTAAGAAACAATACAGTATGGTGTGTTTTAGATAGTAGCCATCTACATCTTAAGAAACATAAAACTGCTTTCACAATGCATAATCTTTTGACCTTTGTTCCTAGAAAAGAATTTCTGTTCTCAATTTTACACTATCTCTAGGATGTGTTAAAAATGTCAAGTATATTTATTGCCATGTTCAAGAACAAAGTTGTTTCCCAAAAATAATAATAAAAGCTTAAAATTAAATGATAGCCCATCCCAAAGGTTACTGGATGATATTTTAGTGAGTTTATAAAAGAGCAGTCCAGGCACTTTGATTTCTTAGCATCTACTCCTTTAAATTAGAAATCTGAATTTTTTTGGCATTGAGTAGGTTAAAAAAGATGTAAAAGAGATGTTTGACTTGAGTTTTCTTTAATCAGTAAATATATATCTCTTAAAATTTAAAGGGGAATAGTGGGAGCTATGTTCTCTCTGAATTCTAACATTTAAAAAATATATCTATAAAAATATCAAGAATTATATAGTATAAATCTTACTAAAAATAATGACTTTTTACATTAATTCCATTATCTAGTCTTCAAAAGAAAACTAATCATTATGTTTTAAGTTTTTATTTAATCTTTAAAGTGTTAATAGCATAGTTTTAAATTTATCATAGTAATCTACTTTGTTACTAGAATTTATAAGAATCTCCCAAGAGTAATCTAGAGGCTTTTTGTATTCTGTACTTTTTGATGTTGACAGCATCAAAGTTTTACTAAGCATTAGATCATTTGAGTAGTAGTCTTATTGGCCCATAGCAAAGAGATGAACACACATGGGAGGAAAAACAAAATCTGAATTCTGTTAGCCGTATGCAGTTAAAACGGTGTCTATAATATCACTGATGCTTTTCTATTGAAGTTGATTATTTTGCATCTTCAAAGGTTATTGCTGTACTTTCTCCCCCGCTCAGTTTCCTGCCATTAATATGTTGCTTTTTATTAAAAATATGTTTTTATAAAAACAAAGATATGGATGTATTTTGAGGTATTTTCAGTGTTATTATATTGTGTGATGATCATATTTTAAAACTATAAGCATAAATTTATAAATAATACCTGACCAAAAACCATATAGAACACAGGAGACCCTAGTGTGCCTTAGTTAACAAGCTTTTTATCTTAAGACCCAACGTCCCTTGATTTGGTATACATTTAGTACACAATACTCTCACAAAATGTGAAGAAAACTTTCAACAAAAAAGAATAAGGCTGTGCTGAAATTTCCTTGATGAGTGATTTTTGCAGACTTACTACCATGTAATTGGACTTCTCCTACATGCTAGACTGCCTTCTTCTGAATACAAAATACAGATTGTGAACCTTCAGAATTACTTCTTCTGAATACAAAATACATACTGTGAACCTTCAGAATTACTTCTAAACAATCACGTATATTACTGTTACTTCTGAAAAATACTATAATGAACATTTAGTTCCTAATTGATCTATAGATAAGAATTCTGCTTAATGGGATTAAGACCACAAGAAAGCTGAAGCAGTAAGATTTGTCTTAATTTTCTAGACTAGGTAAGATCAGTAATTAAAAATACACTTTAAAAAAGTCCCTATAAACTGGCTATTATGATCACTGTAATTGATATAGATATGAATCAGAAATGATATATAAATTTAATATGAATATTTTAAAGGATCAAGTATCTGGAACTTTTATATATTATTTTCCATTTGTTAATTTCTAATATATTATATATTTATTTTACTTTTGAATAGGTTATATAAAATTTGATAGTACCCTGTGTTCGCTTAAAATTTAGTTATATATTAACTTTTACAAATTTTTCTTTATATAAGTATAAATTTAAAATATATAGATTTATGAGATTTTAAGATTTATTTTTCTTCATCTACTACTTATTTTTAAAGTAAAGGACATTTGGTTTAAACGTTAAATTTTTCCAGAGAAAGATAAAATCTCCTTCAGATACAATATAAGCTATGCTGACATAGGTAAATTGAAGCGATGACACAATTATCTATTTAATTCACTCTGAAAGACCCATTACTGAAGAAAAGGAGGCTTTTAAATCATAGACATTAATCTTATTTGCAGTAATCCCTCAATAAGATGATGGTCTTACTTTTTCTAGAATATGTCTGAGAAGTAGGGATTAATTATAGAATATTAAAAATGAAAGAGACTTTCTTCTTTTAATATGACCCCCACATACACTAATAAAAGCCATTGCGGGGCTGGGGGTGTAGCTCAATGGTAGAACACCTGCCTGATATGTGTGAGGCACTGGGTTTGATTCTCAGCACCACATAAAAATAAATATATAAAATAAAGGTATTGTGTCCACCCACAACCCACAACCCTCCAAAAAATACTACTGCAGAAGCTGGGTATATAAGTGGAATGTTTTGTTGAAGCCAGAGTTTTGAATTTAGGCATTTTTCTTGCACAGCAACAATTGCACTTCCCACCCCACAACTCCATACCACCATTTCACGTAGCACCAAGGATCCCAGATTAAGAAACACTGTTCTGTACTAGTCTTGTCTCCCACTGAAATAATTCACTCAACAATATTTCTAACTGGTGGACATATAGTTTTTTGTGTAAATACTTCTGATCTCTGGGAACTTATTAAAGTAGTCCATCACATTTTTTTGGACAGTTCACATTGTTAGGAAGTTCTTAGGTATTCAAAACTAACCTATCTTCTATGCTTTGATCTTTTTCTGCTACTTTCATTTTTAATATTCTATGATTAATCCCTACTTCTCAGACATATCTTAGAAAAAGTAAGACTATCATTTTCTACTACTTTAAAAATGTGCTTAATAAATATTTTAAAATTAATATTTCCCTCATTTGCTTTTTTTCTCTTGTAAGATATTTCTAGTTCCTTCAATCTTCTGGAATCACCACAGTCTTAGCTATTCTTCTGATTTATCACTGATTTGTCTTAAAATTTGGGTTATGTAAAATACTTCAGATAGGCTAAATTCTGTATTAGTCAGAATTTTAAACTACATTGATTTTTGTTTTTGTTTCTACATCACATATTTGGTTGACATGAAGTTGAACCCATGTGAAATCCCAAGACTTTTTAAAAGTTGATTACTTCTGATCTTTTTTTTTTCTCTAAATTAGTTTATCTGAGCTGAAGTTTGATAAGGATAAATGCAATATAATTTCTTTTGTCAACCATTTTAGAGATAGGTGAGATGACTATGAAAAATCCAATTATGGTCATGTGTTGCTTAATGTGGGGATTCATTTTGAGAAATGCATTGTTCATCAATGTGCAAACATCATAGACTGTATTTATACAAAATAAGGTGGCTACAACATCACTAAGAGATATAATCTATAGGATCACCATGGTACATATTATCTACTGTTGAGTGAAAACTTGTTATATGGTACATGAGTGTAAGTGGAAAGCTAACCCCATGTTCATGGATTAGAAGATGAATATGCATAAAATATCTATACTGCCAAAACTATCTATAAATTCAATGCAGTGGCTATCAAAATTATAGTGACATTTTCAACAGAAAAAAAATCCTGAAATTGACAAAAAACCACAAAAGATTCTGAATAGCCTAAGTGAATCTGAGAGCAAAAAGAACAAAACTTGAGACTGCAGACCAGAGACATCAAATTATATTACAAAGCTACAATAATCAAAATAGCATGGTGTTGGCATAAACAAGGACAGCTAAACCAATGGAATAGCATATAGAGTCCAAAAATAAATGCAAACATTGATTTTAGATGAAGTAAACCAGAGATATAAAGGATAGCATCTTCAGTAAATAGTGTTAACACAATTGAATATTGACATGCATGCAGAAGAATTAAATTAAACCTTTATCTCATACCATATACAAAAATCAAAGTGGATCAAAGATTTAAATGTAAGACCTAGATAATAAATAATAAATAAAGCTATTAGAAGAAAATGGGAATATCTCTCTGATATTAGTCTCATCTGAGCAATGTTTTTTTTTTTTTTTAATATGAATTCAAAAGGGCAGGCAAAAAAAGCAAAAATAGACATCTGGAATTAGATCAAACTAAAATGTTTCTGTGTGACCAAGGAAATAATCAACAGAGTAAAGAGAAACCCACAGAATGGGAGAAAATATTTGTAAACCACAAATCTGATAAGGAGTTCATATACAAAATACATAAGGAACTTAAATAACCCAAACAGTGAAAAAACAAATAACCTGGTCACAAAATGGGCAAAAGACTTGAATAAACAAGTACTGGCAAGATTATATACTGTTGCCCTACTGGTGGGAATGTAGTATAACCATTATAGAAAACAGTATGGAAGTTCTTATTTTAAGTGAAAGAGAACTCTCTTATGATCAAGAAATCCCACTTCTGGGTACAAATAAAAAAAAAATGAAATCAGTATGTCAAAGAAATATTAGTATTCTCGTGTTAATTGCAGAATTGAATTATTCTCATTATCCAAGATAAGGAATCAATTTAAGTGTCCATCTCAGATGAATAGATAAAGAAACTGTTATATGTACACAGTGGAGTACCATTCAGCCTTTAAAGAGAAGGAAATTCTGTCATTTGTGACAACGTGGATGAACATGGAAGACATGTTAAATGAAATGAACCCAGATATAAAAAGGCCCATACTGCATTGTCTCACTTATATGTGGGATCTAAAAAATTTTGATCTCCTACAAGTAGAGAGTAGAATGGTGATTACAAGATGCCAAGAAGGTGGTGGGGACATGTTGGTCAAAAGATAAAAATTTTTGGTTAGGTAGCAGGAATATGTTCAAAAGATCTGTTGTACAATTTGAAAACTATAGTTAACAGTTTACTGGATATTATAACATTTCTAAGAGAGTGTGTTTTATGTTCTCTTCACACACATGCACGCACACACATACACAATCATAGTATGTGAGTGCTATGTCTGAAAATAATGTGTTGGGAATTTAGCTTCCAGTGTAATGGTGTTGGTAAGTGGGGTGTTTGGGACTTGTTTAGATTGCATTTGAATTAAGCTCTGGTGAATGGAATAATGCGCATATAAAAGGGCTGGACAGAAAGAGTTTGTCCTTTTTTTTTTCCTTTCTGCTTTTTTTGCTGTGGGAGAGTAAAGTATTCCTTTTCTCTGAAGGACACAACATTTTGAGTGCTTCTCAAAAGCATGCACTAGACTCTCATCAGGCACCAAACCTACTGGAACCTTTATCTTGGACTTCCCAGCCTCCAGAACTGAGAATAAATTTCTGGTTTTTTAAAGATTATTCACTCTCAGGTATTCTGTTATAGCAGCACAGAACAAGCTAAGACAGAAATGTAATGAATGTTAATTAGCTACATTCTATATATGTATTCATGGACAATCTATACCATATATATTATTTGCATTTGATACCATTTGTATTCCATAGCATTATATTATATTGCATTTGATATGTATGTATTTAATTTTGTCAGCCCAAAAACATTTTTTTAAAGAAGTTTTTTAAAAGAAAAGGAGTTGATTGGGCCTGGGGTTTTGGTGGTACAGTGCTTGCCTAGCATGTGTGTGTCCCTGGGTTCGATCCTCAGCACCACATATAAATAAATAAATAAAATAAAGGTATTGTGTCCAACAACAACTAAAAAAGAAAAAAAAAAAGAAAAAGACTTGATAAAGTCTAAGGTTTTTCCAGGAGAAAAGAAAGAAAAAAAGAGTAGCCTGTGAAAGTAGAAAATATGGTATGCAAAAACAAAGAAGAAAGAAAATATGGTATGCATTGATAGAGTAAAGAACTCCTAGAAATTGGTTGGCTGGGTAAGAGAAAGCTGAGAAGAGGTCTGATATAGATATTCCAGACTCTATGTGGCCATTACCCAAGAAAACCTAAAAGGAAGAGCATGTTTGGGAAAAAGGAAAACACAAAGGTTGGTTTTGGACACCAAGGAAAACAAGATAAAAGAAAAATGGCACAATGAAGAGAAGTTAGATAGAAAAGACTCATTATTCAAAACAAAGTTAGTTTTAGTTAAAATTAAATGGGTAGCTTCAAAAAGCTTAATTCTTTGAGGAAAAAAACAGCTGGTCTGTTTTTTTTTTTTTTTAAACTTGTTAGTTGTATCATGATTTACCATTACCTTTCTTGCAGTGTTATTCATACTTCAGTTTTATTCAGTGTCACTAAGCCACTTAAATTTCTGATTACTCATTCAAAACTATACTGTGTTGGATGCAGTGGCACATGCCTGTAATCCCAGAGGCTCAGGAAGGTGAGACAGGAGGATTGCCATTTCAAAGCCAGCCTCAGCAATGGGGGCGCTAAGCAACTCAGTGAGACCCTATCTAAATAAATACAAAATAGGGTTGGGGATGTGGCTCAGTGGTCGAGTGCCCCTGAGTTCAATCCCTGGTTCCCCCCACCGCCCCAAAAAATAATGGGTGATCTATAAATATGTTTGTTCACTTATTTATTCAGTTACTATTTAGTGAGGTACTGTTGTACTGGGCATATATTACTGAATAAAACAAAAATCCTTGCCCTCATGACTTATTCGTTCTATTAAACAAGGAAAACAATTAGGAGGACTTCTACTTTTGAGAAGATGAAATTGACATAATTATCAGTCACTAAGTACAACCCCAATCCCTGGACATTTTAGATAATAGAAGCACAAGGAGACTCTGAAAGGTAGAAGAAGAAAGACTGCCTGGGAACCTCAGGAATGCTACAGTAGTAGGTTTCCTGGATTTTCTTTTTATTTCGTACATCCCACATTGGGTGCCGGATAAGCCAGGAATCTACAAGTGTCAGTAGGCACAGAAAACAAAACAGAATAAAATCCTAGGAAGACCCTATTCTGTTTAGCCAAACAACAAGGAAGAGAGCAACCTAGCAAAAAAGAAAACTTTTAGACAGTAATCTGTTCTACCTTAGCTAAACACCACAGAAAAACTATGGCATCATCCACTCCAGAAAAAGCTGAATAGGGAGCTCAGAATTCTATCCTTATGAGGCTGTATGTTTTTCAGGGTATCCCAAAACCACAATGAGGGTAGGATCAAAAACGCCCAACAGGAGCTGCAGCTCTTCCCTCCTGCCTGTTCATGAGCCTTTCCTGCTGTTGATGTACACCACAACACACTGGGGAGCCTGTTCTTCCATCTCACCTAGCAATAATGAGGTGCTACTTTCCTATCATGCTGAGGTGGCATCAGAAGGGCCTGTTAAAGAGTTATGGCTTTTACTGTCACACAGCAGAAGGAAGGCCACCCAGTGCAATGTGAGTGGAGACCATGTAGGAAGTATAGACTTATATCCCCATTACCATTAATGAGAACTCCCCCCTTGGATTTCAGTGGAGGCCAGTTAGGAAACTTGGACTTCTCCCTCTACTTAACAGTAGTGAAGTGGTACCCACCCCCACTTTCCCTTCTGGAGTAGTGTCATATAAATTCAGTTAAAACAGAAAGTTCAAATAAGATCCAGAATCTCAAATAATATGAGCATATCCAGGTTTCAGTTGAAAATCACTCATCATACCAAGAACTAGGAAGAACACAGAAGACAATAGATGTCAACACTGAGATGTCAGAGGTATTAGAATTAATGACAATGATTATAAAATGTCCAGGATAAAAATATTTCAGTGAGCAATTACAAACGTACTTAACAAACAGAAAAAATAGAAAGCCTCAGTAAAGAAATAGAAGATATAAAGAACCAAGTGAAAGTTTGGTGCTGAAAAAATACAAAATCAAAACAGAAAGCTCAGTCAATGGGCCCAACAGGAAAATGGACATGGGATAAAAAGAATCAGTAGACTAGAAGATAGAATAGATATTTCCTAATCTTAACAGAAAAATTAGACTTAAATGAACAGAGCCTCAGGGACCTGCTGGAATTATAATAGAAGATGACTCCTGTCATCAGAGTTCTTAAAAGAGAGGAGAAAGGTGATGGTACTGAAAAAATACTGAAATAATGGTTGAAAATTACTCAGACTTGGCAAGAGACATGAACACATAGCTGCAAGAAACTGAGCAAATTCCAAGAGGAAAAACTGAAAGAAATCTATATCTCAACATAATTAAACTTCTGAGAATTAGAGACAAAGAGACATGTTGAAAATAGCCAGAGAAAAATGACTCCTTGTCTTTAGTTAAAAAAACAACTCTAATGTCAAGAGATTTCTTGTCAGAAACCATGGAGCCCAAAAGATAGTGGCCCAATATATTTCCAGTGCTGAAAGACTAGAATTGTCAACACAGAATGCTATATAATACAGAATTCCCTTGAGAAATTGAGGGAAAATTAAGACCTTTTGTATGAAAGAAAGCTAAAAATTTGGTCTCAGCAGACTTACCTACAAGTAATGGCTAAAGAACCTTCTTTTGGCAAAAAAGAACTGATAAAGAGCTTTGGGATATCAGGAAGAAAGGAAGAATACAATGAGAGAAAATGTAGGTGAATATAATAGATATTTTTTATTTTAATTTTTAGTTTTGTGTTTGTTCCTTCTCAGTTTCTTTATTTTCTTTTTCTTGTCTTCCTATGGGTTATTTGCACATTGTTTAGAATTTCACTTTTAATTATCTATTGTTCTTGACTGTATCTTTTTTTGTGCAGGTTTTTCACTGGTTGTTCAAGATATTTGTCTATTTATATACATGAATATGTATAGAAAGTCTTGGCACAGTCTATTTGGTATCATTTTCTAGTCTGAAATTAAAAAGTTACCTTATGCTCTTTGCCCCACTGCTTTATAGTATAATCATTTCAAGTATGTATTATACATATTTTTAATTTTTTTTTAGCTGTAGATGGCTAAAATACCTTTATTTTATTTGTTTATTTTTACGTGGTGCTGGGGATCGAACCCAGTTCCTCATGCATGCTAGGCAAGCGCTCTATCACTGAGCCACAACCCTGGCCCTATTATACATATTTTATGACCACATCAGATAGTGTTACAATTTTGTCTCCCACCACACATAATTTAGAAAACTTAAGAGGAGACAGCAACCTTTTGTTCCTGTGTTTGTACTGTACATCAAGATTGCTGAGGTATCCAACACACTGTGGGATTTATGAGGCAAAGAGAAGGCCCAAGGAAGCTCCTATCATGTCATTCCTCAGTTTCTGAGGTTCTTGGCAAGTCTTCCTTTTTATCTCCACCTTCAGAATCTTATGTTTTATATGTAATGTCCAAGATTTTTAGTTGTATTTAGCAAGAAAGCACAGCTATTTTATCTTATCCTAGATCCAGAAGTCACTTTTAAGTTTTTAAGGTGAAGAATTGCATCAATAATTTTTTAATGTGTATTTTTTTAGTTGTAGGTGGACACAGTAACTTTATTTTATTTTTATGTGGTGCTGAGGAACATGTGTCAGGCAAGTGCTCTACCACTGAGCCCCAGCCCCAGCCCTAGTTTTCCTAGTGTTGAATTATTTATTTATTCTTAGGATAAATCCAACTGGACACTGAGATATTGTTTTTTTAAAAAAAAAAATTTTAGTTTTATTTTTTAGTTGTTGATAGACCTTTATATGCAGTGCTGAGAATCAAACCCAGTGCCTCACACATCTGCCAGGCAAGTGCACTATCATTGAACCACATCCCCAGCCCCTCAGATATTGTTTTAATATTTTTTTTTTGATTTAGAATTTAGTTTGCTAATATTTTAGAAGTTTGATTCTATGCTCACAGTAAAATTTGTCTGTAATTTTTCTGTTTTGTACTTGCTTTTTGTTATAAAAGTTTTAGTAGCCTCATAAAATGTTTGGAGGTGTTTAATCTTTTTTAGTTATTTGGAAGAATTTTGTATAAGCTTGGAATCATCATTTAGTAGAATTTGCCTGTAAAACTGTATAGGTTGGGGGTGGGGAGAAAAAGAGGATTTTAACTACTAATCTATGTTCTTTAATGCTTGTAGGTCTGCTTAAGCTTTTCTTATGATCTATATTTTTCTGAATTGTTGCCACAAGCATCTATTATATATACTATTAATTTTAAAAAAATTTTTTAGTTGTCAATGAACCATTATTATGCAGTGCTGAGAATTGAACCCAGTGCCTCACACATGCTAGGCAAATGCTCTACCACTGAGCTAAAACCCCAGCTATATACACTGTTAATTTAAAAGTATTTAGTTAGGTAGAAAGATAGAATTTTTTCTTGAATGTTACCACTTAAAATAGATGAGTGATTTTTAAAAGTTAAAATTCTCTAAGGAGTTGTAAAGACTAAATTTTTATATCTTTATGACATTGTTCAAACTAGGATTCTGATTTTTTTAAAAACACTTCCTTTTCTTATCATTTGTCAGCTATCTCCCTCCTGTGAGGAATATGACATATTTAATTGATGCTGCTGTTAATGAGTGAATCAAAAATTCTGTCAATGGGCTGGGTTTGTGGCTCAGTGGCAAGAGTGCTTGCCTTTCATGTATGAGGTACTGGGTTCGATCCTCAGCACCACATATAAATAAATAAATAAATAAATTTAAAAAACTGTGTCCATCCACAACTAAAAAAAATTTTTTTAAAAATTTCTGTCAATGAACACTTGGTAAGACTTTCCACACAGACATTAGCTACTTGGTCCCTTTGTGTTTTTAATATCAGTTATTCATTATTTTGTTTGCTTCAATATTTTTGTTTTTAGTTCTTTTTTATTTTGTGGTTATCCATTTCTTTTTTTTTCTTGATAAGTATTGGCAGAGATATGTCAGTTTTATTAGTCTTTTAAATAACTAACTTGAGGCTTTGTTGATCATTTGTTTGCTAGATAACCATTTATTTTCTAGTTCAGCTACATTTTCCCCTTTTCTCTCTCTATTCCTGTTTATCTAATTAGTTCTTAATAAGTTTTGCCTACAGGTGGTTTTTCTTCTTCCTCTTCTATGTATTATTGAATTCTAATTTTTTCACTATATTTTTCTTATTTGTAATGACTTCCATAAGGAAAATTATTATTTTTTCTCCTCTATCTTTTATTCAATAACTTGGGTTCTATTTTCTTCTTTTTTATATCCTGTATGTACATTTTTATATATTATAACCATCAAAAGTTACTATTCAGAAAGCTAACTAAAAATGTTTGCCAAGGTGGAGTAAGTACAGCTGCTGTAACAAAATACTACGAACTAAGAAGCTTAAGTAACAGAAGTTTATTTCTCAGTTCTGGAGAATGGGAAGTCCAAGATCAAGGAAACAGAATGATTCACTTTCCAGACAGGACTCTCTTCCTGGCTTATAGGTAGATGTTCAGTTTTCCACTGTGTTCTCACATGTTGGAAAGGGAAAAAGAGTTCTTTGGCGTCTCTAGCTCCACCCTTATACTTCATTTAACTCTACTTGCCTCATTACAAGTCCTGTCCCCAAATATAGCTATACAAGGGAAAGAGGTTTTGCATATGAATTTCAGGGGAGCATAACTTAGTTCATAGCACCCTCCCATTTATTACAGCAAAAACTCTAGACAGAATACAGAAAACTGCTTGTATACTTTTTACTTCAAAAGTAAACCATAGCAGTTAGGTTGGGAAGGGAAATTAAAATTTGAAGAACCAGTATAGGAATGTGTGACTAGTATATTTTCCTTCTCGTATATCATCATTTTTAATTCAAGTATCTAGCAAAAATCTCCAACAGTAACCTTTTCTTTTTTATCAGAGGATCAGGAAAAGAAGCCTCTTCAAGCCAAAGAGTATTAAGGAATTCCTAGTCTCTTTTCTGTTTTATCCCCCCAAGAGGGGGCTTGAGTCCTTCAGAACTGTTACAGTGTAGTGAGTAAGAATTCTAAGAGAAACATTTTTTCCTTCTAGAATGACTTGAACAATGAGGTATCTAGGAGCTGGCATGTTTTTCAGGGAAGAGAGAACTGGTAGAGAGAATGTCATAATTCTATTTTGATCCTAACTGTCCCAAGACTTTGAAAACAGAGCTAGGAATCCTCCATCCAAGTCCCTGAGTGGCACATGCACCAAAAGAAGCTTAAGGCTTTATAAACTAAACTTGTATTAGTACCTCTGCTCACTTGAGGCAAGGATTTACTATCTAAATCTGACTCCCTGTCAAACCAAACAAAAAAGTCTATGTACTCTAAAAGCTTTTAATAGGACTCAAAGAGTCTGAATATAAGATTAAAAAAATTCAGAATAAACTACAAAAATTGCCTTACATACAAAAACAAAACAAAACAAAAAAGTTTGACTAATTCTCAAAGGAAAAGACTATCAAGGTACCCATCCTGAGGTGACCCAGATGTTGGAATCATCAGGCAAAGATGTTTCAGTATCCATTATCATCTTCCATTATGAAGAGCAAACCCTCTTGAAGAGAAAAAATAGACGTTCTGAGTAAAGAAATAAAATCTTGAAAAAGAACCATGGGAAATTTGTAACTTAAAAAGTAAACTATCCAAAATAAAACACTGACTAGATGAAGTTATGTAGCAGAATAAAAATAATAGAAATGCATATGTGAATTTAAAAGTACATCAATAAGGTCTGGGAATACAGCTCAGTTGGTAGAGTGCTTACTTTGCATGCCAAAGACCCTGGGTTCAATCCCCTGTGCCACCAAAATAAATAAATAAATAAATAAATAAATAAATAAATAAATAAAATTATCTAATCTGAAGAATAGAAGAAAAAAAATGAACAGGGTCTCAGGAACCTCTCAGACAAAAGAAAAATACATTACACTGTGTCATTGGAGGCACAGAAGGAGCAGAAGAAAAGATTTTACCAGAAGATACATATGGAGAAATAGTAGCTAAAAATTTCTGGATATGGTGACAAGAAATGTAGATTCAAGAATCTCAGCAAGCTATTTGACAAACTCAGCATTCTTTCATGATAAAACTTCTTAACAATTAAGAAGGAATGTACCTTAATATAGTAAAGGCCACATATGGCCAGCCCACAGTTAACATTATGTTCAGTGGAAAAGCTGAAAGGTTTTCTCTTGAGATCAGAAACAACATGTGGATGCCCACTTTCACCACTCCTATTCAACATATACTGGAAGTCCTATCCAGATTAATAAGGCAAGAAAAATAAAATATGTCTCTTATGGCTTGGATACATGTGTTGATGCCGAGATATTCAAAGGTGAAATGATTAGATTATGAGAGCTATAATCGAATGGGTCCATTATAATTTGAATAGACTAACTGTAGGCAGGTGATGTGTGGCTGGAAGAGGTAGATCACTAGGGGTACAGAGGAAGGGTTCATCTTCCCAGAAGCCTTTTTTTCTTCTCTCTCCACCATGAGTGGAGTAGTATTCCTCTCCCATGCCTTCCTTTGCTATGATGTTCTGTCTCACCTTGGGTCTAGAGCAATACTGTTGGTCGATCTTGAACTAAACCTCTGATACTGTAAGCCAAAATAAACTTTTTTCTCCTCTAATTTGTTCTTGTCGGGTATTGTGGTGAGAGTGATGAAAATCTAACACAGTACCCATATTGGAAAGGGAGAAGATAAATTATCCCTGTTTGCAGATTACATGATCTTGTATGTACAAAACCCTGAAGACTCCACCAAAAAAACTGTTATAATAAACAAATTCAGTAAAGCTTCAGAATACAAAAATCAACATACAAAAGTCAATTGCATTTATATGTGCCAATAATAAGCTAAAAAAATTAAGCAAATAGTTCTATTTATCATAGTATTGAAGGAATAAAATACCCAAACTCTGTACAATGAAAACTGTAAAACATTGATGGAAGACATTGAAAAACACACAAATGAAAGGAAAGATATCCCATGTTCATAGATTGTATGCATAGTTAAAATGCGCATATAATAGCCAGGTGTGGTGGTACACACCTGTAATCCCAGAAGCTCAGGAGGCTGAGACAGGAGGATCACAAGTTCAAAACCAGCCGCAGCAATGGAGAGGCACTAAACAACTCAGTGAAACCCTATCTGTAAATAAAATACAAAATAGTGCTGGGTATGTGGCTCTATGGTTGAGGGCCCCTGAGTTCAATCCCCAGTACCTAAAAAAAAAAAAAAAAAAAAGAATGCGCATACAGATTCAATGCAGTACCTAACAAAATTCCAATGAGATTTTTCACAGAAAAATAAACAAATCCTGAAATTATTATGGAATTACGAAAGATCCTGACTAGCCAGAGCAATCCTGAGCAAATAGAAGCTTCAGGTGTCACACTTCCTGATTTGAAGTATATTACAGAACTATAGTAATCAATGCAGTATTGTATGAACATAAACACAGACATATACACCAATGGAACAGAATAGAGAGCCCACAGATTATTCTCCACATAATTTTCAATAAGTGCATGATGTGGGAAGGATAGACTGCACAAAAAATACTGTTCAAAAACTTGTTTATCTACATCCACAAAGGTAAAATTGGACCCATAAAGAGGGTTATTAAAGAGTTAAGCTTATGGCCTGAAATGTAAAACTTAGAATAAAACATAGGGGAAAAGCTCCTTGATACTGATCTCAGCAATGATTTCTTTTTTTAAGATTTGACACAAAAAGCACATACAACAAAACAGAAATAAACAAATTGAACTATATCAAATTGTTTCTTCACAGAAAACAGTAAACAAGATGAAAAGATAACTGACAGAATGGGGAAAATATTTATAAACCATATATCACTTATGGGTTAAAATACCCAGGATATATAGGAAACTCATACAACTCAATAGCAAAACAGATTTAAAAACTGATTAAAAAATGGGAAAAGGCCCTGAATAGACATTTTTACAAAAAAGGTATGCAAATGGCTAGTAGGTATACAAAGAGATATTCATATCATTATCATCAAGGAAATACAAGTAAAAACTATAATAAAGTATCACCTCACACCTGTTAGGATGCTATTATCAGAACATCAAAAGAAACAAATATTGGTGAAAAGGGATCCCTCGCATGCTGTTGGTGAAAATGCAAATTAGTATAGCTTTTATGGAACACAGAATTGAGATGACTCAAAAAATTAAAAGTAGAACTAAAACATGATCCAGCAATTTCTCTTCTGAGCATATAGAAAAAAGAAATAACATCACTATTTCAAAGAGACATTTGCACTTTCAGATTTATTGCAGCATTATTTACAATATTCACAATAACTAAGATATGAATACAACCTAAATACCCATTGGTATTTTGAAAATTCTTGACAAGTAGATGGATAACCATTTGATAACCATTGACAAATAGATGGATAAAGAAACTATTGTACATGTACACAAGGAATACGATTCAGCCTTAACAATGCAGGAAATTCTGCCATTTGTAATAATTTGGATAAACTTAAGAGGATGACACTGTGCTAAGAGAAGCCAGGCACAAAAAGACAAATACTATATGATATCACTTACATGTGGAATCTGTGTTACAAAAAAAAAAAAGTCAAACTTCTAATTACAGAGAATAAAGTTGATTACCAAAGGCTATGTAAAGTTGATTACAGAGAAGAATGGGAAAATATCTACAAAAGTGCAATCTAGTACATTACGGTGACTGTAGTTAATAATAATTTGTACTTGAAAATGACTAAGAGAGTAGATCGCATAAGTTCTCAACACATACACACATACACACATGCACACATACACACACAATTGAATAAATCAAGAAACCCAGAAACCCTACAAAGACAAATTCAGTTAACCACTTCTAGACAACATCAAAATCAAACTTCTTCAGAATCTTTTTAAACAAAAGATTAAAAACTTTTTGACAGCAACCAGAGAAATATAATTTATTATGTTGAGGAAACAACAATTCAAGTGACTGCAGGTTTTTCAACAGGAACCATGAAAGACAGAAGACAGTGGAACAGCATCTTTAAAGTTCTGAAAGAAAACAACTGCTAACTCACAGTTCTATACTCAGTGAAAACACAGTTCAGAAACGAAGATGAAATAAAGAAATTTCAGAAAAACTCAGAATTGTCATTAGCACACCTGGACTAAAACCAGTGCTAACAAAAGTTTTTGGGCTCCAAGAAGTGATATCAGAAGAAAACTTGGAACTTCGTGAATGAAGAAAGAGCAACAGAAATGGTAAATATTCAAGTAAATATGGCAGATTGTTTTTCTTCTCTTAAGACCTTTCAAAAATAACTGTTGAAAGCAAAAATTATGTCATTGCTTGTGGGAGGCTTTAATGTTCTTATATGTAATAAAAGTGACATTTAAAACAGGCTGGAAAGCAAAGGGCTATATGTGATTATATGTTACTTGACATGGTAAAATGTATTGACTATTAAGAGTTAGGCATTATATTGTAATCCTTAAAGCAGTGACTATAAAAATACTAAGAGTTATCAAAAAAAACCCATGTTAGTAGTTACTTTGTATATTAATAGTTTAAACATCAATTAAAAGAGATATTTTCATTAGGTTAAAAATGACTCTATAGATAAAGAAACCCACTTTTAAGTATATTGATAACATAGGCTAAAGGATAGGAAAAGATACTCCATGCAGAACTAACTGAAAAAAAAAGCTGGAGTGGCTACATTAATGTCAAAGTAGATTTCAGAACAATCAAAATTGACAGGGATGAAGGTGTACATTTACATATAAAGAAGTGAGCAAATTTGTGATGAAAACATGAAAAATACTACATATGTATGCAACTAAAAATAGCTGCTATTAGGAAACTCCACAATTATATTTGGCATCTTTAGCATTCCTCTCAGAATAATCAAATCAAGGTAGACAGAGAGGATCTAAAGACCTGGGCAATGTTAGCACTAGTTGACTTAATGAACATTTATAAAACATGCCACATTCATAATTGACATTTATAAAGCATTCCTCAAAAGCAGAATGTACATTCTTTTTAAAGGAAAATAGAACATTCAGAAAGATAGACCTTCAACAGAACTTAAGAAAACCTTAAAAAATTTAAAGAATTTATTCAGTGTATGTTTTCTGATCATAACAAAATTATACCAGAAATCAAGAACAGAAAGGTATCTGAAAATCACCGAATATTTGGAAACTTAAAAACACTTTTTAAGAACTCACAAATAAAGAGGAAGTATCAAGGAAAATTATAAAGTATTTTCAAACAAATGAAAAATTAAAATGCATAATATGAAATTTTAAGAATGCAATTAAGGTAGTGCAGAGATGGAAATTTAAAGTATTAAAAGCTTATGTAGAAAAGAGGAAGACCTCAAGTCAATAATTCAGGCTTTTACTTTAAGAAACTAAAGAAAGAAGAGCAAATTCAAGCGAAAGCAAGCAGAATGAAGAAAACAATAAAGGTAAAAACAGAAGCCAGTGAAATAAAACAATAAATATGATCAGTTTAATATCTTGAAAACATTAATGAAATTTGTAAAATTCTAGATGGCTCACAAAATGAGAAAGGATGCAAATGACTAACATCAGGAGTGAATGAGGCACATCAATACAAGCCCTCCATTTAAAGCATAATATGTGAATACTTTAAATAATTCTAATCATAAAATTGACAATATGGATGAACTGGGCCAATTTCTGGAAGGGCAGATCTTTACAAAACTTACTAAGAAATATTTAATATACCTATTAAAGAGATTAAATTAGTATTTTAAAACCTTCCAATAAAGAAAGATTAAGGCTAGGGTATTTTCACTCTTTATTGCAACAAACTACTAAAAAAGAAATAATGGCAATTCTACTCAGATCCTTCTAGAAAATAGGATAAAAGAGGACATTTCTTAATTCTTTTTATGAGGCCCCAATTAGCTTCATACAAAATTAGACAAAATATTAAAACAAAACTGTATGCCAATACCACTCATAGGCATAGACACTAGAATTCTCAGAAAATATTAACTCTGGAATTCAGTGATGTACTTTAATATTTGAAAAACACTTAATGTATTTCCTTTTATTAAGATGCTGAAAAATAGGGCTGGAGTTGTGGCTCAGTGGTAAAGCCCTTGCCTCGCACACGTGAGCCACTGGGTTCGATCCTCAGCACCACATAAAAATAAATAAATAAAGATATTGTGTTCATCTATAACTAAAAAATATTTTTAAAAACAGATGCTGAGGGGCTGGGGATGTGGCTCAAGCGGTAGCACGCTCGCCTGGCATGCGTGCGGCCCGGGTTCGATCCTCAGTACCACATACAAACAAAGATGTTGTGTCCGCCGAGAATTAAAAAATAGATATTAAAAAATTCTCTCTCTCTCTCTCTCTCTCTCTCTCTCTCCCACTCTTTCTTTAAAAAAACAAAAACAGATGCTGAAAAATAAAAACCACATACATAGATACATACAAAAGCATTTGACAGATTCAACACTTATTCCTGTTAAAAACTTTTCACAAAGTAGGTATCAGTATAGAACTTTCTTAAAGGCCATCTACAGAAATTTACAAGATTTCTCAACATTGATATATTGACATTTTGGACAGACAGTTCTTCATTATGGATTGGAAAACTCATTTTTCTCCATGATGATCTTTAGACTCAATACAATCTGGAAGTTTTAGAAGGCTTTTTGTAGATAAGCTGATTCTAAAATTTATATGAAAATATATATTTATATGAGAGAAGATGTCAGTTCTTTCTATACTGATCTGTGGACACAATTCAATCTCAAAAGTTTTAGAAGGCTTTTTTGTAGACAAAATAATTATAAAACTTATATGCCTAGGCAAAGTAACTAAAATAGGCAAAATAATTTTGCAAAGGAGGAGCAAAGCTGGAGACTCAAACTGTCTTATCTCAAGATTTACTGTCAAAATATAGCAATCATAGTATTTTTAGTATAAGGTTACTCATGTAGGCCTTTAGAGCAGACTAGAGTTTAGAAATAGACCCACACAGGGCTGGGGTTTGTAGCTTAGTGGTAGAGCGCCTGCCTCGCACGTGTGAGACCCTGGGTTTGTTCCCCAGCACTGCATAAAAAATCAAAAAATAAAAATAAAGATTAAAAAAGAATTATAGATCCCCACAAAAATACTTGATTTGTTTTTGACAAAGATGCAAAGATGATTCAATTATGAATTCAATAAACTTTTTAAACAATTGGAACAATTGTATATCTGTGTGCAGAAAAAGAAAAAAAAAGAATGTAGACCCACAACTCACACTATATTCATACGACAACTTAAAATAGACTATAGGCCTAAAAGTAAATGTAAAAGTTTAAAACTCTTAAATAAAATTAACATTTTGATCGTGTTCATTTATACAGATTTTAGATACAACAAAAGTGCAATCCAGAAAATGAAAAAATGGTAAAGTACATTTATCAAAGTACAAAAATTTTGTCACCCAGAAGGCAATATTAAGAGATTAATGAAAAGCCACAGACTAGGAGAAAATATTTTCAAACTTGTATCTAGACTATTCAAAGAACTGTTATAAAAATGTGACAGTGAGAACAGCTACCTCAGTTTCAAAAAGGAACAAAGAATTAAACAGGCACTTACACCAAAAAAGATAAACAGAGGGGCTGAGGATGTGGCTCAAGCGGTACTGTGCTCACCTGGCATGCGCGGGGCGCTGGGTTCGATCCTCAGCACCACATAAAAATAAAATAAAGATGTTGTGTCCACCGAAAACTGAAAAATAAATATTTAAAAAAAATCTCTCTCTCTCTCTCTAAAAAAAAAAAAAAAAAAAAAAAAAAAAAAA
>NW_026000137.1:5435949-5437288 GCF_001458135.2 Marmota marmota marmota | reverse complement strand
TAAAAAAAAAAAAAAAAAAAAAAGATAAACAAATGGGGGCATAGGGATATAGCTTAGTTGGTAGAGGGCTAACTTCACATGCACAAGGCCCTGGTTCAATCCCCAGCAGCACAAATAAAAAGCCAAAACAAACAACAACAAGATAAACAGATGGTATGTCAAAATGAAAAAATGCTCAGCTTCATCAGTTATTTGGGAAATGCAAATTAAAACCCCAGAAAGGTACCATTGCATACTTATTAAGTTCTGGGGAATTGGGAGAAATTAGAACTTCATACATTGCTGACTGATGGGAGTGCAAAATACTACAACCACTTAGGAAAGGTTGTTAATTTCTTAGAAAGTTAAATATACCCTTGTTTCCCAGAACCCACTCTTTTACTTTAGAGAAATGAAAACTTTTGTTTACAGAACATTTTTATAGCTGTTTTATTCATAGTAGTCAAAATTAAAAACAACACAAATATCCATCAAGTGATAAAGGGTAATTGGTTGTATACCCTTACAAAGGAAAATCTCAGTAGTAAATAGGAAAAAGTATTTCTACCCACAATAACATGTATGAATGTCAAATACATTATTCCAAGTGAAAGAAGCAAAATTCTAAAAGGTTAGATATTATATGATTCCATTTATATAGCATTCTTGAAAAGGTGAGACTGTAATTTCAGAGAATAGAGCAGAAATTACTAGGTGTTAAAAGTTGGGGGGTTGACTACATAGCATCAGCATGGTGGAACCATTATGGATCTTATGGATTTAGTTACATGACTGTGCATTTTCCAAAGTCATGGGACTACAGTGAATTTATTAAAAAATAAATTTATAATTTTCTCAAATTAGGCGGTTCTCACTTTTTCATCATAATCCATAAAATTCCAACTGCTTAATCTCCAGTTACTTTAGGAAGCTGGATAGTTTGGTGCAGAGCACAACCACTATAAGCCCTAAGAGCCATTCCTTGACTATCACCTTTATATATATATATATATATTTTTTTTTTTAAGAGAGAGAGAGAGAGAGAGAATATGAGAATGAGTATGAATCTTTTTTGTAGATGGACACAATACAATGCCTTTATTTTTATGTGGTGCTGAGAATCGAACCCAGGTCTCGCCCGTGCTAGGTGAGCGCTCTACCGCTGAGCCACAATACCAGCCCTCACCTTTATATTTTTCTCTACTAAATTTTACTCTTACTTTTGCTCTGCTTTAGAAATGAGTAATAGCCTGAGTTCTCTATTCTTTTACTGGAGCATATGCCTGGAGTTTGATACTTTGTATATACTTTCTTGGCTTTTTTTTTCTTTTTTAAAAAACCTTTCTTCCCCCCCCCCCCC
>NW_026000137.1:5413557-5435935 GCF_001458135.2 Marmota marmota marmota | reverse complement strand
CCCCCCCCCCCCCAATTTTTTACCTTGTTTTCTTTATTCCATCCATTTCTCTTAATCAGTAACTCATCCAGTTGACACTTAGGATACAAAGATTAATAAGGTATGATGTTACATGAAACTCAGTCTTAAAGGGCAAGAGGAGGACACATTTTTTGATAAATACTATGTGTAACTGTGTCATCATGTCATAAGGGAAGTATTGCCGAGTGTGATGTAGTACCAATCAATGAATAATCTCCTTAATGATCATATTAAAGAAAATAATGTTCAAGTATAATGAAACATGATGTCATTTCCTATGAATTAATCTGATAATTATACTTACATTGGCTTGCTAACTCACGTTCAGTTTAGATTTTTGCATTGACCCTGAACATTTTTTTTCCAGTTATACTTGCATATAACGAATCTTTTCTTTTTTCCTAAGTTACCACACACTGTCCTCATTGGTCTTTTCATTTTCTTTACCTTACTGGGTACATTCTACCCTAGTGTATTTCTGCATGGCTGCTCCTGTGTAAAGGACACACGTCTCCAGTATCTGAACTTGGTGGACTCCCTCATCTATTTTAGAACTACTCAGTGAGGCCTAACCCTTCCAAACATGTCTTAAATTTTACATCATCTCCCTTCTGTTACCCAGCAATTTTGACCTCTTTTTCTCTGTGTTACTTTTTTTTTGGTCTTAAGTTGTATAACATATTATGTGATTACTTACTATGATTATTTATTGTCCTTCTTTTTGTAAACCTCACCAGGGCTAAAATCTTGGTCTTTTTGGCTCATTGATGTATATCCTAGAACTCTAGTAATGTCTGAGAGATGATGGACATTCAGGGAGAATTTGTTGGAAAATTGAATGTTTGATGCAGGAATAATAATCTTTATTTTTCTTATATCACTTAAATTAAGAAGAGTTAGAACTCTTGTGACTTGGAGTTTTAGAATTTCTCTAATCAAGCTGAACTATTATGATACCTAAGCATTGCTCAGAAACTCTGGCTTAAACCTCAAAGCTCTTCCTGACTTGAATGATAAATAGTCACCTCCCCATGAGGCCATCTTTTGAAGTGTGGTATAAACACTGTTAGAAACAATGGGTAAAGATAAACCTGTCTATCTGGCTTTTAAGTTTTCCTTCTTTATTTTTGAAGGCTTTCCAACTTTTGATTCTTAATTTGCACACAAAATGAGAGTTGAATTGTTTCTGTAATACCATATGAACACAAGTCATCCAATAAAAACCCACATACTCATGCCAAAACATGATGCTAGAGATAATGGCCCTAAGGTTGCCAGAATTTGGCTTTTAGACAATAGTCAAGGCCACTCTCAGAAACACTCTTTTAAGTTATGTACTTGGAAATTTAGGGAAGCTTCCGCATATTTTATATCTCAGAAAATCATAATATTCAAGTAATTCTTGAAACATCCAGGACTATATATACCATGTAAATTTAATTCAGTCTTAAATTGCCCAGAGAATAAAATTAACCTTTATATTAATGTTCTTTAGTAACTTGAAGTTTCAGAAATAAATTTGTAGCTATGTATATTCTAAAAATGAAAAGCCCTAGTCTGTAAAGCAATTATAGTAAGAAAAGTTAATACTTGGGAAAATTTAAATATCACTCAGATTTTCATACTTTTCACTCATCCTTTTCAATACAAATTATATTTCTATATTTTGTTGTCTCTTAAGTTTGTAACCCTAATGATTTCTTATTTTTCTGTTGTCTTTTGGTTAAGCTCTTCACTTTAAATTTTATCCTGTTATTACCATATAAATTATTTGACTTTTGTTTGCATTCCTGTTAATGGTATATTACATTTAAAAGGAAAAAAAGGGAAAGAAAGTGATGAGAAGTTCAAATATAAAGAGGTGGGAGGTGGAAATAAAAACTTCCAGAAATTCTAGATATAACTGCCGCTGGCAAACTTGTGTATGTTTTATATTTTTTCTTTGTTATGATTTATATTTTAACCCTAGTGTATTATAGATACCTTTTTATGGCACTACTTACATAATCATTTCATTTTGTTTTTATTATTCTAAAATTTGAGTTTAAATATAAAATTCACTATTTTAAACATTTAAAAATACACAGATCAGTTTTTTGTGTAATTATAGAGTCATACAACTATCACTGATATCTAATTCCAGAACATTTTTATCAGCACTAAAAGAAACTCTTATCAATCAAGTTGTCATTTCTTTCTTCACCCTTACCCATCCCCTGATTTATTCTGGACATTTCATACACATGGAACCACAAAATAAATGATCTTTTGTGTTTGTCTTCTTTCATTTAGCGTATTTCAAGGTTCATTGTTGTTGTTGCATGTGTCACCATTTCACTCCTTTTACTGACTGAATGATATTCCACTGTATGACATACACATCTTGTGTGCCCATTCATCAGTCAGTGGACATTTGGATTGATTTTACATTTTTGCTCTTATAAATAATGCTGCCATAAACATTCATGCACCAGTATTTTTCTGTTTGATGTTTAACAGGTACCTGGTATTCATTGTATGAGTGAATCATAATGAATTTCCTATTGATTTACTCTAAATTTTCCTTTTCTTAAACATACTGTTGTATGCCACTTTTACTGAGTACCATAATTTAAAAAGTTATTTCCTAATGATGATAGTAATAGCTAATGAATTATAATTATAATTACTGGAATCAAAAGGTATATACATTTTGAATTTAATGTACATTGCTAAGTTGTCTACCAGAAAGGCTGTACCAACAATAATATATGTGATTGTTCTTTTTCCCATATCTCACTTTTAATTTTGTAGGGGAAAGTATCTTTTTGGCCTTCCACTTATATGTTTGTATATATGTACATGTCATATATATGTTCATATACATGTATATATATTGTTATTTTGATTTGTATTTATTTGCAAATGAATTTGAAAATAGTTTCATGTTTATTCTGTTTTTTAAATTCCTATTTATCACCTTTGGCTACTTGTTTTGTGGAGTGAGTCTTTTTAATTACTCTGGGATAAAAGAAAATTAACTATTTATATCACACAGAGCTAGTTTATATATATATATATCCTGTTTTTATCAATAATGACTTTTTTCATACTTTATTGTTAGTCTCTTTACATAATTACTGTTGGTAGTTTATTACTTTAATTTATGCTTATTTTTCACTAGTTTATGATTTGTTTTAAAACATTTGAAATATTTTTCATACTGTTATACTGTTTTACACAATGGTGAATATCAAAAATTCTAAAACAACACCCCCATGTACATGGGCACCTGCCTCTGTTTGAGTTATGTGATTGTCATAGCACTCCCGGTTACTATGCTTGCTCTGGGTATTTCTAGGTGAAAAGTAGGAACAGTATCTCAGGTGTTTGTGTTTATTAGAAGATATAGACAAAATGGCCTTTATATTTAAAATCAGACCAGAAATTTCAAGTCATTTTAATCTCCCAATTTATATATTTACTAAAGAGTTTTATTTATTAATAGTTTTTAAGTTAATTACTCTGGAGAAATTTTCAGGTTTAAGTTATAGGAACTTAACTTTCAAAACCCTTTCAAATCAAATGATTGAAAATTTAGATTTGGCCTCTGAGGTAGAGTACCACATAGAAGAAACTAAAGGAGAGTACCACATAGAAAAAAATATTATTGGAAAGACACACATTCTATTGATAAAATTATGTAAGTTTTTTTAAATGTCTTTTTAAAATGTATGACAGAGAGTTAAACAAATTGTGGATTCTACCAGATAATCTAGTTTCTTGGATTTAATATGAGCTAATGTTCCCTAGTAGTATTCCATATTAATGTTTATCTGTTTTGTAGCTCTTTGAGTGTTCACCAGAAAAATAATGGGACATTTCTAATTTACCGTGTGTATGTGTGTGTGTGTGTGTGTTTAAATAAGCACAGAGCATTTTATAGTGCTTATAATTATCAAGTCACAGTTTATTTCAGTCATGTAAAGTTCTCTCTTGTAAATTCAGTTACATAAATCCAGTAATAGCTTGGGTCACTTTAATGCTCTAATATTGCTCATTTAAAGGAATAGATGTTTCTCATTTTATAGAACAAGGAATAGATTGCACAATTTAGGGGACTATGTTCATTTTTGTAGGCTGTAATCAGTTTCTTCATTTTTCTGATTTTCTAATTTCAATTTGAAGGTGCTCCCTTCAAAATCATTTATAAATTTGTGTCTTGTTATGTATTTTTCTTGAAGGCAAGTTACTTTACCAAAGCTCTCATGCTAAGTTCTCATTCTAATATATGATTTGTTTTTTGTAATATATGCCATGTTTAAGAATTGATTGCAGTTTAAAATTTTGAATGCCTGTTTTTTTTTATACACTGTATTTTTACTCTAAATTTTTACATATCTCTTAATAGTTTCTTAATGAGCCTTGTTCAAATACTTTGTTATAATATATAATTGTTCTTTTATTACTCTCATTTCCATAAATTAAAATATTTTAATTTTATGGAAAGATTAATTTAATTTCTGTCCATTAATAGCTGCCACTATGTAAATTAGTGCTATTTTTCATGTGATTTAATATTATTTTATTAAAAGTTTTTGTATTTCCTTTTTAACATTATTATGACTTTTAAAAATATTTGTGTCATTTAGGTATTTAATATTTTTAAAATTCTTAAATTAATGAACAAAGAGCTTTATTGCTAATATATCCACCATGTAACTATAAATGGCATTTTAAATCAACCTTTAAAAGTTTAAGAAAATTTCCATATAATACTTCATTTTAATTTCAGAACTGCTAAGGATGAAAAATGGTCACATAGAAGATTTTATTATTAGCTGAAGTACAGTACATATCACAATTGTAAAATATTGTTTCACTGAATAATTTTTCTCATATATAAATACTGCTTTGAAGATTCAAAATTTTGGATAAAAACTTGAATTAATATTATTAGTAACAGATTAAAATATGTTCTATTCAATATTGCCAATTAAAGAGAAGCCTATGAGAAGCCTGAATTACTATTAATTTATAATTAGTTTTTTTTTATTTGCCTTACAAATGGCAGTAAGTTTACAGATTCATTGAGGAGTTTTTTCAGTAATCCATATTAACACATTTAAAACTAGAGCCATCTACCTGCAACTGCATTAGAAAAATGTGTGTGTATGTGTGTGTGTGTGTGTGTGTGTTTGTGTGTACACACACACACATAGAGAAGAGATGGCACATTTAGAAATAGAGGTACCTAACTGCATCTTTACTAGAAAAATGCATATATACACACAGAGAGAAAGAAAGAAAATTAGAATAAATATAGCAGAAACAAAGAAGTTTATCTTCAGCATAAATGTTAACAATTACTGAATTATATCAATCATCATAATGTGGTTCAATCATCAAAGAAGTAGAAATTAATCAAAAGCTAGAGTTAGAATAGTGCTAACATGAAAAATATGGAAGAATAATCATATTCATGAATTAGACTCACATTTGCCTTATCACCAAGGCAAATTCATTTGCTTAAAGCCTGCTTAGTAATCTTTTCTGTAATGAGGGCTAATTTTGACATTAATAAGATTATGAAGTTGTATTAATTTTCTTTTCTTTGAAAGATACATACTTTTTGGATCAGGAAATCCTGTATCTTCAGTGTGATTAAGCAATCTGTTGTGTGTTCATCTCTCAGTGGATTCTTCTTTTGACTAAAATTTCAGAAACTAATATCTGTCTGTATTATGATCATAATAGTGTATTTGAATGAATTTTGTTCTTGAACAAAATACTTTTTGAAATTGGTTTTCTAAGCTACTTAATGTTAAAGTACTTTTAACATTACATATCTTATAACATTATATATACTTATAGCAAAATGTTTTATTTCAATTGCAAATGAGAACCTTTTCTACAGTCAAGCAAGCTTTGGGCCATATTGAAATAATGTGAACTTTGTCACTCATCTGAGGTAGAGAAAGCAACCACCATGCTAAGGGTTAAAATTTTATATGAAAAATATTTACCCCAGATACAGTACATGTTGCACTACCTCATTTCCCCCTCTTATTTCTGGAGCTGTCAATGAGAACTCAAAATCAACCAGGAAAACAAGCTGACTGATTCTCTTCCTTCTGTCAGGTCTTGCCTATAGCCAAAGGAGTAGATCAACATGAGGGTACAGGGGAAAGGATGTGTGCTGGATCTTGGCAGGTCTCTTTGGGCCTCTCTTTTCCCATCTATAAAATGTGAGAGTTGATAAAATTTGACTACAGATAATTTGGAATTTAGTGTATTGTTTGATCTGAATGCTTCTGATTGCTTTTAATTGTTGTAGAATGAGGCATTAAATTAGGATCAAAGCAATTATATACCACAAATAACTGGAAATGTTTTAATTAGTAAAAAAAAATTTCTTGGTCTTTCACAGCTAAGATGAAAATAATACATGTAACTAGGACACAAAGACTAGCATACTAACAGCTTTTAAAAATACAGTCTATAAATTGATTTTTATAATAGATTCAGTAATTGTTTACCAGTTTGTATGAGGGATTGAGCTATAGCATAAGTCTGGTCATGTAATAGTTTATTTGATAAACTTTTTGAAGTAAAATCCTTTAATATTTTTATGAAAGTTGTTATTGCTTTGCTTAATTTTTGGATCTATAAATCACAAAATAAACAACCTTGTTTCATGGTAGAGCTAATAAATATGGCTTAAACATTAAGAACTGGTATTATTTGCAAGGAAAAGCATTCTGTTTTGATTTGCACTTCTGTATTGAGAAATTTTTGCTTTAGTTTTTTGTAGTTGTAGCAGGAACATTATGTTCTAATATGGCCTTCAACGAGGGTACTGAATTATAGATCCTTTTAGATATGTGTTTCAAAACTTAGTATTTGTTAAAATGTTACAAATGGATATAGGAGAATAAAGAGTGAATGGTAGAGACATGGATGTGGGAGACTGTAGATCTTTCATTTTTCTATTCTCATTATTTACTGTATTTGTCTTTTCGCAGTATCTAAGTATTTGGAGAGGTGTGGGACCATGTTGTATTGGAGATTTCAATGTTTGCTCATGAGATGAAAAAACATCATTTGTTGGGAATGGGATTCCAGAAATTTGTCTTTGGAGTTTTCCCATATAATTATTCTAGCTGTTTTCAAATAACATAGCAAAGATTTATAGTGGGAGTTGTTAAAAATAATAAGTGGAAATTAGCAAATAAAGAAGTATTTTCCATAGGGTAAGAACATGGTGAGTGTGGTTATACTTAATAATTAGGAACATTTTACTTGATATCAAAGTGCTGTCCTCATATCAAAAAGAAAAGGACACAGAAACCTTAACACTAAGTGGGCAAAAAAAAAAATAGAATTGTTCTTTTAAAATGCATTTGTTTATAACTTATAATGAAGTTAATGTCAAAAACTTTTTGTATTTATTTTTAAGGTTAAAAACTTTCTGAGCCAGATAGTCCAAAAGTGAGTAATTTTTCCTAACCAATCTTATTATAAATTCTGAGGTATAGAATGAATAAATTCAGTCAAGGTGTTGCCCATTTTGAAGTCTGCTGTCATCATCAGCTTGTTACTTTTGGGTAAGTATGATAGAGGTAGAAATCAACATGGAACAGTTATTGCTCACTTATTGCTAAGACCAGGAGATACCCTAGCCTCTCCAAAAGAACAGGTTGCAGCTGACCAGCTTGATTTACTTGTTAAGTGTAGATCACATTCATCCTAATTTAATTCATTTTATTTGGTAGGTAAAAGTGGTGTTTACTGCTTTGAGATTATGTATAGTCATCTTATTTGGACTATTCAGTTTGGAATTATAAACTTAATGGCAGGTTTCTTAAATATCTGTTTTGTTGTTGTTGTTCATTTTTTTTTAAATTATAGGGAAGTTATATAAAGACTCACTTTTTTTTTTTAATATTTATTTATTTTTTTAGTTATCGGCAGACACAACATCTTTGTTGGTATGTGGTGCTGAGGCTCGAACCCGGGCCGCACGCATGCCAGACGAGCGCGCACCACTTGAGCCACATCCCCAGCCCAATGTTGTTCATTTTTTAAAAAGAGATTTATCAAAGTTGTAGATGGCTGGTTTCTCTCCAAATACCTCTTCAAGGTACTCTATGCCTGTGATGTCTCCTGCCACTGAGCTGCACGGGAGCATGGCATTGACTTACCAGGGAGGGCTATGACAGATAAGTGATCTTTTATAGAATATTGCATGGGTTTTGCAAAGCTTTCATTTAGTTTTTGTTTTTTTAAAACCCAGAGAGCACAAGTACGCTTATGCTAATTTTTAAATTAAAATCTCTTTCTAAACCCACACAATATAAGTATATATTATTGTTCCTTTCCCATATGACCTTGTATATTTCTATTAAGTTCCCTGGTTTTAATCATTATTATTATTTTTTTACTTATGCATATAAGTGTTCTTTATATTTTATTATAACTTAATGACATAAAGTTTATTTCCTCAATTTTGTAAGTGCTGTATAATAGTATTTAATTACATGCAAACTGGGGGCTCAGGGAAGTTATGTGAATTTTCTCATCTTTCAGTAGAACATAGTCGGGAGCTTTTAACAACAACTGCTTTGTCATTCTTGAACCACTAGTGAGAATTTTATTTTCAAGTTTCTCCCAGGTAGAATGCATACCTTTATATGCTTATTCAAAATGTTTTCTATTGAGTTCCTGCTATATACAAATCACTGGTGGCCCTTTCTGCTTCTGGTCTAGCCTTTTGTTATATTTTTAATTAGAAAAGAAATAGTCATTATTTTCTTAAGATTATAGTAGGATAAAGGATGAAATGTAGGAAACACATGTCTTTTCATTTCCTTAATCCTGATTCCCACAAGTAATCATTTTAAACAATTACTTTTGCTTTATGTTCTATATCTGTAGCCTTAATCACTACTAAAACAAGTCATGCTTTATTTCTTCAGGGTTATGCAAATAGGTATAGCTCTCTGTATACTTCAGCCTTCAGTATTCTAATTCAGTCCACCAGCATTTTAGGTATTATGTTAATGCTTAATGTTAGTGTAAAGAATAGGAAAACACCATTGTACACCAATTGGGAGAGTTTAAAATTGCTGGGATAAAAATCCAGTGAGTCAATTAGGTTTTCACATTTTTCTTGAACCTGGTTATCCTGGTTTTTTTTTTGTTGTTGTTTTGAAAAAGTAATAATTGACTCATTTATTGGTATAGACATATACTTAAGATATTTTTATATGTTTATAATATATTTCATTCCAGATATTAAATTATCTGTAACAAAAGATACTAATTATTTTCTAGATGATATAGTGGCTTGATGATTTGCTTCAGGCTAGCAGTGTAAGTACAATTGAGTCAGATTCTGTTTAAAGTGTAACAAATTATTTTTCAGTGTTGAATGTTGTTCCTTTTTTAGAATATTAATATGAGATTTTAGGTAGAAAATTAAAATTTAACCTTCAAAGTTGGGTTATCTAAAGGTAAACCTCAACTAATGCTAGTAATACTTCTTTTAAAGGAAAGGATCTGACTTCTTGGAAATGGGGAAATTTTCTTTTTGTAATAAAAAGATAGTGGAGAATGTTAAGCTGGTTCTTCTAAGTTGGTAAAAAAGGATTGCAACTATAAAAATTGGAATATTACTCAGCTTTAAAGAAGAGTAAAATTATGGAATTTGCCAGTAAATGGTTGGAGTTGGAGAATATCATGCTAAGCAAAATAAGCCAATCCCACAAAACCAAAGACTGAATAGTTTCTCTAATATGTGGATGCTAATTCACAATAAGACAGGGGGCACTAAGGAAGAATAGCATTACCTTAGATTAGGTAGAGGGAAGTGATGAAAGGGGAAGGGAGGGGATGGGTAGATAGGGAAGATAATAAAATGAAACAGACATTATTACTGTTATGTGTATATGTGACTATATAACCAATATAATTCTGCAACATGTACACTCAGAAAAATTATATCTCATCTATGTATGATATATTGAAGTATATAATTTCATTCTACTGTCATGTATAATTAAAACAAAAATAAAAATTATAAAAAAATTTAAAGTGAAAAGTTAAAAGCTTAATATCTAAATGTTAATACAGTGTCAAAATAATACCATAAGTAACCAATTTCCTTTAAGTATCTACAACATTTTACAGTATCAGAGTAATTTGTTAAAATTTGGTGGGACTAGCTTGTTCTTCATACCTTGTCTAGATAAACATCAGCTCTAAAGGTAATAGTCTTTGCTATTGTTAGGTAGGTAATATAGAACTTAAGTTATGAGACCAGCTTCATTTATCATTACAAAAGTGGAGAAAGGAAGTCAATTCACAGATTCATTTATATTTTCTGTTACATTGTTAAAAGATGATCCATTGTTAGCTACTGTTTAGTAGAGAACTATAAAAAATTTAGTTTCTGTTCCTAGAAGATCTGATTTTGGCTACAAAACAAGATACAGGAAAGCACAGATACCTTATAGGATATGAATACATGTCTCATTTTAGAGTATAGAAAAGTTAATTTTAGAGTAACATTGGACCCTAGAGATCACAGACCAATTTTTTTTGATTGGGGGCTGGGTACTGGGGATTGAGCTCAGAGGCACTCCACCACTAAGCCACATCCTCAGCCCTATTTTTTATTTTATTTAGAGACAGTTCTCAGTGAGTTGCTTAGCGCTTTGCTTTTGCTGAGGCTGGCTTTGAATTCACGATCTTCCTGCCTCAGCCTCCCTAGCCACTGGGATTACAAGCGTGTGTCACCTTGCCTGGCCATAGATCATTTTTGATACTGAAAATGAGGTATTTTTGTGGGAAATACACCATAGCTGTCAGTAACTGATTGTCTTTTAGTCCAACGAACTTTTCACCACATATTTCTGCTTAAAATTAACTGAAATTGGATTGATGGTTTGAGGGTAAGTTTTACAAAATTTTTGGTAAACAGTGACAACTTCTAAGAATACTTATAACTGAAAGTATATTATACATCTGTCTTCATCTAGAACTTTAAAAAGAGAATTGTTGGTAATAGCATATCTCGTCTTTAGAATAAAATTTCTCCAAGACATAAAATAGTTTCTTGCTATTTGATTTGCTTTTGTGGTTATGTTTAAAGAACATGAAAATATCTTAGGAGTGGTTATTTGTTACTTCAGTCTTTATTTTTAAATAAGGCAAGATCACCTTGTAGCTTTGGTTTTTTACTCTTCCTGTTAAAAATTAGTTATGAACTTTTACTAGTAATAAGTCTATGTTGAAGCAAAAGTGATATTCAAATAATGATAATATCTGAAATAACCAATTGAGCACTACTGTTATATTTAATTAAATTGAATTCCCTATAGATGTAGAATGTTTTCAATAAAATTCTGGGATATGTAGAAAATTTACATGAGAGGTTCTTTGAAGGGAATCTACTTTCTCTTAAAGTCCATCCTTCTGAATGTGAAAAGTTCAGTGTCTTGAATAAGATTCTCATTTTGAAATGTTGCAGGCACATGGACCAGGAAGAAAGATCCTTACATCTTGTATGTTGAGTTGATAAGTTGATAAAAGTGTTGTGAAGATAATCTGGTTTATTTAAGGCCCTGCAAGTCCTGATGATATCCATCTGTTAATTAGTCTCTCAGACTGTAATCTGGGAAATCTTGCCATTATGTTTTGGGTCAAAGTCTTACAGTCAGCGTAGCCTACCCATAGCACCAGTCCTATGGGTTTGGAGTGCCCACTCCTTGTTCAACCCATGCCTTGATTTGTTTCCTTTCCTCCATAATGGGGCTTTGTTATATTTTAGAGTTTTGACAGCTATACTTTAAAACTTATAAATTATTTTCCTCAGACATTTGGAACTCTTGAGAAGTTTTCAAGTTGTATTGTAGGAAAGTAAATCATCCTCTAATGCAAAAGGGCTAGGCTCTTATTTATTTCCTTACAAAGGAAATTCTTGGTGTGGAAATCTTTGCTTTACCTTTCTCTTTGCTTACCTCTCTGGGTGGTTGCACTAGTTAATACAGTGTTGCCTTTTCTTTGCCTGCTTCTCTTACTTTGTCTCCTGTATTGCCTTTTACAGAGATTTAACTCTAGCAGAGAATTCTTATGATTCTTTCTTCTCTGACAGTGTGTAGTATTCCATTTCTTGGTAGCTATACCTCTCATTGAAAAAATTATAGAATGTTGTCAAAAAATGGAAGGCAAGGAAGACTAGTTGAGACTAAAAACATTTTGAGGAGATACATTTGGAAGCGTCGATATGGTGAAAGGTTGGATTAGAAAGTAAATTTCAAAATTTTGTCTAAATTCTCAGCAAGTAATGAGAAAAATTTAACTTTGCATATTATTCTTACTTGTTTGTGGTGCAAGGGGAACTTTTTTTAAACAGTAATAACAGAAGCAATAATGAACACTTTCCTAATATTTGGTATTAACTAGGCTCAATGCTACTTTGTCTCATCTAATCCTAATGATATCAGGTAGATGCTAGCATTATTCTCAATTTATAGAAGAGGCTCAGACTTATACAGTGAATTTAAGTTATTTAGTTAATATCACATAGCTAGAACTCGATCTAGTTAAGATTCACCTGACTCAAAAAAAAAAAAAAAAACAAAAACATGTTATTAACCTCCAAGGCATCCTTACTCCCCTGTATCAGTCCTTCAGAGGGCTAACAGGTGAGTAACTTGAAAAGCATCCTTAAGAAAAACTATAGGGAATTATTATACCAGGATTTTTTTTCTTTGGCCTGGGGTGGGGGGTTGGGGGGAAGACCAGGGATTGAACTCAGGGGCACTTAACCACTGAGCCACATCCCCAGCCCAATTTTTGTATTTTATTAGAGACAGGGTCTCACTGAGTTACTTAGTTCCTTGCTTTTGCTGAGGCTGGCTTTGAACTTGCTATCCTCCTGTGTCAGCCTCCTGAGCTGTTAGCATTACAGGCGTGTACCACCGCATCCGGCAGCAGGAATTTTTTTACCTCAGAGAAGAGAGTGGCCAAAGGAAAATGATGGAAAGAGATTAAGAGGAAGAAGAGAGATTTAAATATGCTTATAGATATCTATTTATAGTAGTAAGATATGATTTTTAAAGAGATACTGAATTATTTAGTTACTTGAATAAAGATTTACATGTGCTTTGTGTTTTTATTTATATGTAGACACAGGTAAATATGTTTGTCTAAAATATTTGATATTGTAATCTATATACAGACAACTCAAAACCAGATTCTCACCAAAACTTACTATGAAAATACTTTAAAATTTTAAGGTTTTATGCTCATTGTGATTAAGATGATTTGTTTTGTGCTAATTTATCAGTTTATTTATTGAAAAAATAAGTAATTTATTGAATGCCTACTGTGAGCCAAACATGGTGTGAAGTGCTGGAAATTGATTGAAAGGAAAATAAGATGCAATCACTGCCTTAGTGATTTTATCACCTAATGTGAGATAATCAAGTAAAGAAAAAAAATATAATGAGTAAGCACAGGGTGCTGTGCCAACCAGTGGGACTAACTGTAGAGATCTCACACAGCTTACTGGAAGAGAGGGGCTTTTAAGATGTCCTGAGTGCTGAATCATGACTGTTTGGATTTCTGTTGTTTGATTAACCATCAGTACATCATTAGAAATGCCAGGGAAACGTTTTAAAAAATACCCATGCCTGGGCCCTCCCCTAATGGTTTTGATTATTCAGTTTGCAGGAAAACCAGGGATGAGTATTTCTAAAGGCAGTCCAGTTATTCAGATGTGCTGCCCTTGAGAACCATTTAAATAGTAGCATCTTAGACATTGCTTCTAAAATGGTGCTTGCTGACAGGAACACTTTTTGATGTCTCTGGAAAGAAGTTATTACTGGGAAAGGGAAGGTTTGAGATGAATAAATAATTCACAATAAAGAGGCACATATTTAAAATATAAAAGCAAGTCTTTCTATATTAAGATTTAAGCAACTTCCCTGGGTAAGATGACTTATCACTGCAGACAAATGAAGAAAGATGTCTCTTATATCCCACTTAAAAATATAAGTACAAAAATGGCTTTCATGAACCCACTACTCAGAGCCCTACATAGAAATATTAATACAACATACATCTAGTGGAGCATTTGGTCATAAGTAGATACATAATTACCCAAATTTGAGAGATGAGCATGGGAAATACCTGGAGTTGTCATGGATTAGTGACTAGATGAGAGCAAATGAGTGACATAGGGGAGCTTTATAATATGTTTAGAAGATTGTGAATTATCAGTGAATATGGGATGCTAATTGATTTTATTTGCTTATTGGATAGAGCATACATTGTTTCACCTTTTGAAATAACCTATAAAGAGGGAGAAAAGAATTGACAGTATTTTTTCTGTTTTTCAAAGTAAGGTTTAAAATTCACCTGGAGATGTTTAAATTCATGTTTAACTCATATACGGGAAACATAAGGAAGGTCTTTTGTGCATTTTGTAAGACTGTCTTAGATAATAAAATATTGAGCTACAAGATATTTTTAGCATCTAATTCCTTTTAATTTCATTTGCCTTGATTTTATTGTTAAGAAAAACTGTGATCCAGACGCATTAAGTCAGTTTTCCAAAGTAACACAACTAAAGGTAGAATGGGATTAGATTTCAGAATTTTCAACACCTAAATCCATACCCCTTTTACATTAGCACACTATAGTATTCTCTATTTTTCAGAATTTTATTGTTCTTGTATTTTTAATTTTCTATTCCAGTTTTCTTTTATTTTGTATTACAATTTATCTCCTGAAGGTCAAGTAACCTGGTTTGGTTATGAGAGTCCTCGTAGCTTCTGGGACTATATCAGAGTGGCTTGCCGGAAAGTTTCTCAGAATTGTATCTGCAGCATTGAAAATATGGAAAATGTCAGTTCCTCTAGAGCTAAGGTAAGACATTGATAATATGTAATATGTATAATCTAATTGTAAGTGCTTTTTAACATATATATAAAATATTTGAATTTTTTGCTGTAAAAAATTTCAGAACCCTCTTTTTTTTCTTTTTTTCATTGCAAGTAGTTATTCTAGAATGTTCATGAGTCTTCACTGTGCGTCTTGAATATCAGGAAGATATGAAACTACTCACTACAAATTTCCTTTTAAGAAGTGAGATAAAATATTTCCTGTTTTAACATCTTGAATTATCTAAGCCAGTGGCTCTCAAACAGTGTCCTGCAGAAATCTGGGGGTCTCCAAGACCTTTTCTGTAAGGTTCTATGATCTCGTGTTATTTGACTTTTTACTGTGTTAATATTTGCACTGCTAATGGTAAGTGAAAATCCTCGTGCCTTGGTACAAATTGAGGTGGTAGCAGCAAAGTGAATTAGTAGTCATTGAGTTCTTTCTTACCATACACTCATCATGAAAAAGCCAGTTTCCTGTAAGAATGTCTATGATGATGCAGTAAACCTTAATTTTATTAAATCTCAACTTTTGAGTATATGTCTTTTTAATTTCCTGAGTGAAAAAAGGGGAAATAGGCATAAACATTTCTGTAGCATATTGATATATTATGGTTACCTGGAGAAAGGTAGTTAGTTCTGCAGTGTTTGAATTGTTTGAATAGTCTTCATTTAAGACTGTATTTTTACTAGAAAGAAACTTTAAAACTATATATTTTTTTTAGACTTCATCATTTGGCAGACATTTTCTTGGAAAAAAATTTAAAGCATAAGCTTTCTTCCTGGAGCAATCACTTCAGAAAGCAGCTGACTATATTCATTGCTAGTGGTAAAACTAAAGCTTTGAAGTAAGAACTCCACTTTTGGAAAACTTAAATTCATCATCTTAGGCTTGATGACTTGATAAAGGTTGATAAATACTTTTCTAATAATATGGTTGCTGATATTAGCAAATGCAATTTTAACTATTTAATTACATTTTTTAACATTTTGGCAGATCTGTATAACTCATATTTTTATAATGAACAATTCCTGAAATTACAAGATCATTTGTGGATAGAAGAGTAATTCAAAGTGCCAAATAGACTAAAGAATTTAATGCGATATAATGCTAAAAATTTAGTGATTTGGCTACATAGTCCATGTTGTAACTGCCTTTTAATAAATTATTACTTACTGAGATTTGTAGTAGATTCCAGGGAGAATATCTACACTTATCTAAAAAGACTATTAAAATACTCCCTTTTCCAACTATGTGCAAGGAAAGATTTTCTGCCTATACTTCAACCAAAACAACACATTGTAGCTGATGGAGTGCAGAAGCAGATGTCTAATTCTCTTTTATTAATCCAGACATTAAAGAAATTTGAAAAAATGTAAAATCAAGCCACTTGTCTCACTAATATTTTTGTTTATGGAAAACAGTAATTTTTCATAAAATGTTAATTTATGCTAATATGTTTTTAAAATTACCCAATGTTCTGAAAATTTTTAGTTTTAACTTATAATATAGTAAATTTTGATATAACCTGTGTAAAGGCTTTTTTAGGGTCCTCAGTAATTTTTAAAATTGTAAAAAGACAGCTGCTGATCTATATCAGCTTTAATTAGGAATTTTATTTATGTTTTTTATTTGTTTATTCATTTATATTTTTATTGGGTTTAAATTAGTTATGTATACTTTGACAGTTGACATAATTCAGTTCATTTCTTTAGAATTATAAAATTGTAACTGCATCTTGGTTGAGTTTGTGTCACTTCTACTTTCATGTTTTCTTATGATTTAAGAATAATATTTTAGTTTCTTTTGGTTAAGATTAGAAGACTAATTATAATTTGGATGAATCAGATCTATAAAAATAAAGTTTTATGATACATAAACTTTCTCATTTTCAAATTTAAAGTCAGAGACATGTATATGACAAGTACATTCTAAGTCTGTTCAATAGAAGAAAGGGTATATTTTTAGAACTAGCATTTCTTCAAAATACAAAAGGAATTGAGAAGTTAACAAACATTAGAAATGTAGCATTTGGATTTGGGTGGACCAAAGGAACCAAACCCTGGCTGCCTACCTCTCTTAATGAGACTCTTGGGAATAGTCCCCGCACAACAGGATGTTGTCCTGCAGAGAGGTAATGTTTATTCTGTAAAGAACTAGTGTTGAGTATCAAAACACCACAGAAAAATTATGTTCCAAATCCTGTATTTATATCTTTGTTTTTCTCATGCCTCAAACAGATTCCAGTTAGTGGAGAGAGAGATTCTATTATTTGCTTGATATACTGGGAGAAGTCTGTGGGCAAAAATTAGATCTGTCTTTATTCATTGCAGTGAGGAAAGCAAAGTACTTTATCAGTAGTCACACTGTCAAGTATTAGGATTGAAGAATTAAATAAATGCTTCAGATGGCAGGTTTGTAAAGCTGTAGAGCTTCAGTCTTAAAGAACTTCTTAGCATATGTAGCACTGTCATCCTGCCTTAACACATGAGAAAAAATATACTAGAGTGGAAGCACCAAACATACCTGATATTAATTTATAGCTCAAAGTGCTTGGGACCAAAACAGCTTTATTTTTAAAATACTATATAAGGATCTAGATTTACTCTGATTACATTTTTAGTGTTGTACAGATGACAGTTCAAGATGCACTATGGAGCAATGACCAATTTGATATAGAAACATTCTTTAAGTGTTTTACCTCCTGCCCCACTCAAGCCAGTGCTGGGATTGAACCCCAAACCTCATACATAATAGACAATGCTCTACCACTGAGCTATACTCATAGTCACATTCTTTAAATTTAGCTGAATTAATTGAATCAGGATTGTCTGTGTCCTGGTACCTCTGTGCCACTTAAACTCATATTGGAAAAACTGGTCACCGTGAGAAATCTGAAATTAATCTCTTTAGGTTAAAAGACTATTCCCTTTTTTTGGTTGGTCTGTGACAAGTTGAGTCTATTTCCCAAATCTAAACATAGCATAAGAGTAGAATGGAATATTTGAGCTGAAGATCATGTCCATAGTCTCCCTCTTAGGTATGCAGCATGCCTCTTTTTGTAACATGCAGGGCTTCTGAGACATGGAATTACTATCCTAAACTTACTTGTATTTCAGACTGGAATTAGCACTCCTAGAAAATTGACTTCATCTCAACAGTAACCAACTTATTTCATGCTTTTCTGAACTCACCTGAATCTGTTCTTGGAAAATTATTTATAAGCATATTAGATGTTCTGTGATGAAAACCACTACTAATTTTATCTTTAGTACTACTTTTACTGTCTTTGCACTTACTTCCCTTGGTTTCAAGTTAAAGAAATCTTTTTTTCTCTTTTATTATTTTCTTGATTTCAAAATATGAGCCCTTTGTTTTTCTTGAGTTCTTATAACCTTCTGGCATATGTTGTGTAGGGTTTTCCCCCCACTTTTTCTTTCTTTCTTTTTTTTTTTTTTTTACCATTTTTGAGAACCTTTCATTGCTTTTATTTTATTATTATTTTTAGTTGTATTGATTTTATTTTTTAAAATACATGACAGTGGAATGCATTACATTTCTTATTACACATATAGAGTACAGTTTTTCATATCTTTGTATATAGAGTATGTTCATACCAATTCATGCCTTTATACAATAGTAACAAAAACAGCATGGTATTCTTTATTTCCTAAGAGCAGTTTTTAGCAAGGTTTGGCTTTCCTAGTTTGTGGTTGCTTTTGCTATATTCTATTATTGTGGAATTGAACATACCTAAACCATTTTCTGAATATACTAGTCACATCATCTAACCATATACATACAATGCATACTACATACTTCCACCCATCAAATTTTATTGAGTGCCTCTAATAGGTAAGAATTTGAACGTAGTAATACAATCTTATGACATATATCCCCAATCCTTTTTTTTTTTTTTGGTCTCCTTGCTTACTCTGTCCTTCAGATGGACCAGAATATCAAATAATTAGAACTTTATAATAAGATAGTATTGAGAAGGAAAAATTTTAATTATTATTTCCCATTATTCAATGCCCAAATCTTTTTCTCCTCTCTTAACCTCCACTTGAAATTTCCTATTCCCAAGTCTTTATTGTGTTGGTCCCAACTTGGAAAGAGTGTCAGAAAACCTCGGAAAGCTTTAAAAATAAAAATAGCTGGGCATGGTGGCACATGCCTATAATCCCAGCAGCTCCGGAGGCCAAGGCAGGAGGATTGCAAGCCAGCCTCAGCAAAAGCAAGGCACTAAGCAGCTCAGTGAGACCCTGTCTCTAAATAAAATACAATAGGGCTGGAGATGTGGCTCAGTGGTTGAGTGCCCCCGAGATCAATTCCCAGGACCCCCCAATAAATAAAATAAATATAAAATAGTTTCTCACACAGAAACTAGAGATATTCGGATTCTGCCTATTTGTTTTATGTAGTATCCACTTAAAATTCTAGCTTCAGAAGAATCATTCTAACACACTGTTATCATTATGTCATTATTTCTCTCTACTTGTTAGCAATAGCTTAAATACTGAACAACTGTAAGCAAGTTACTTATCTCCTTCAACAAGTATATATTGAATACCTACTATATGCCAAAAACTTATAAAAATAGGTGAAAAAGATGACAAAGAGCAAATGTTATGTACATTACATTTTAATAATGTAATAAAGAAATGTGTGTGTGTGTGTGTGTGTGTGTGTGAGAGAGAGAGAGAGAGAGAGAGAGAGAGAAAGAAAATAAGTATCTCCAGAGAGAGAGAGAGAAAGAGAGAGAGAGAGAATATATTAGTATCTGAGAGAGAGAGAGAAAGAAAATAAATATCTCCAGAGATAGAGAGAGAGAAAGAGAGAGAGAGAGAGAGAATATATTAGTATCTCCAGGGCCTTGAAAAATTCAAACAAGTTAAGAACTTACAAAGTAACAGGAGTGGTAGTAGAGGATACACACAGATATTGTGGTTATAGAAGACTTCTGTGTGAAAGTAACCTTTGACCTAAGACATAAATTAAGGAAAGAAATGTCCTGTGCAAATATTGATTATAGTAAGCAAGGTATAGAATAGAAGATATGGTTAAAATTAAGAGTTTGGATGAGTGCAGTGGGGAACTGTTTGAAGGTTTCTTTTCTACCTTTTTCCCCCTTGTTTTAAACAGTAGAGTACTGTAATCTGATTTACATGTTTAGGTCAACTCAGTGCTTTATGGAACATACAGAGAAAGGAGGAGTGCAAATCTAATACAAGGGTGTAATTGGAATCTAAAAGAAGAAATGATCATTGAAGTAAGAAAAAGTATTAGTTTCTGGATCCAGTGACAACAAAATAGCTTATATCAGGGGTCTCTCATACCAAGAACAACTATAAAGATTGAAGAAAATATGCAAAGCAACATATTTAAGGCATAAAAGGAAAACCATGGCATGAGAACTTGAGTGACCACAACCTGGAGAGAAGGGTTATATTGGGTGAACCTCATATTCATGTTGGCTTGAGCCTGAGGATCTTTGTTCACATCATAGTTATAGAGGGGAGAGTGGTGGAGGTGAAAGTGGTTCTTTTCAGTATACTGGGCTAGTAAAATAGAAGTTGGAGCATGGAACTTCCAGTGAAACCAGGATTTAGGGGAAAGAATTTCAGATAAATGTGTCTGAAGTTGAGAGTATGATTTTCTGAGGTGGTTGCACTCAACTCTTAGTTATCTGTAGGATGAGGGGGGGGGGGGGGGAGGGAGAGAGAGAGAAGAACAAGGTCCATAAACCAGAATGAAAGCAGCGGGTAAGAGATCAAAAAACTAATTGAAGATTTCACAGCCTTGTACTGGAGATATAGATATCAGAAGTTCAAGGGCAAACAAGATGGGAGAGTGCCGTAAAAACTCCAGGCTTTCATTTAAAGCCCCAGCAGGACTTTACTTTGGGATTAAGGTAAATTTGGAAGATTATTCCAAAAAAGGCCTAAAGGTGGTGTCTAAGTGGTACAGGGTGATTTTCTAGTATTCTGTACTCCTGCCAAGAAAAAAAAATTGCTCTGGAGAAAGGTGGTATCTGAATGCTAAAAAATTTTGTAAACAATGTCCATTGTTCAGTCAGAATTCATCAAATGTATCAACAAAGATCAATGACTGGAATCAAGAAGAATAAAAAAGATAATCGAAACAGATCTGTGAGGGATAAAGATTATGGGCTTTTAAGTAATTTTAATTAAAGTTCAAAATACAGAAATAAATCTGAATTCTAGGACAATGGAATATATATTTCTTTAAAAAGCTAACTGCAAAATACATACTCTTATCAGACATACACAGGATATGTACAAAGATTAATCATTTGATGAGCCATAATTCATTTCAATGAATTTCAGAGATTAGGGTCATAGAGTATGTTATTTAATGGAATTAAGCTGGGATCAGTAACAACAAAACAACAAGGAAGTAGAAACACTTTTATGAGTGAAACTGAGAACTTTTAAATGCTCAGGGATAAAAGGGGAACTCATAATCAAAACTGAAATATATTTAGAAAGTAATGATAATGAAAATGATATATAAAACTGTGCTTAGAATAAAAAAGGTTTACTGGAAATCCATATGTACCAAAATGAAATTAAACCTCTATCTCTCACCCTGCACAAAAATCAACTCAAAGTGGATCAAAGGCCTAGGCACTAAAACAGAGACCCTGTGCCTAATAGAAGAAAAAATAGGCTCAAATCTTCACTATGTTGGCCTAGGATCTGACTTCCTTACAAGACTCCTAAAGTGCAAGAAGTAAAATCAAGAATTAATAAATGGGATAGATTCAAATTAAAAAGCTTTTTCTCAACAAAGGAAGCAATTAATAAAATGAGGAGAGAGCCTACAGATTGGGAGAAAATCTTTACCACACCCAGCTCCAATAAAGCATTAATCTCTAGGATATGTAAAGAACTCAAAAAACTTAACAAAAAATCAAATAACCCAATCAATAAATGGGCTAAGGAACTGAACAGACACTTCACAGAAGAAGAAATACAGTCGATCAACAAATGTATAAAAAAAGTGTTCAACATCTCTAGCTATTAGAGAAATGCAAATCAAAACTGCTCTTAAGATTTCATCTCACTCTGGTCAGAATGGCAATCATCAAAAATACAGGCAACAATAAATTGATGAGGATGTGGGGGGAAAAGATACACTCATACATTGCTAGTGGGACTGCAAATTGGTGCAACCACTATGGAAAGCAGTATGGAGATTCCTCAGAAAATTGGGAATGGAACCACCATTTGACCTAGTTATCTTACTCCTTGGTTTATATCCAGAGGACTTAAAATCAGCATACTATAATGATGCAGCCACATCAATATTTATAGCAGCTCAATTCACAATAGCTAGACTATGGAACCAATCTAGGTGTCCCTCAATAGATGAATGGATAAAGAAAATGTGAGATATATAT